>NC_090374.1:2699140-2904453 GCF_036365525.1 Heterodontus francisci | reverse complement strand
AGGAGGATGATGATGGTGAGAGTGTGAGAGGATGATGATGATGATGGTGAGAGTGTGAGAGGAGGATGATGATGGTGAGGGTGTGAGAGGAGGATGATGGTGAGAGTGAGAGAGGAGGATGATGATGGTGAGAGTGTGAGAGGATGATGATGATGGTGAGAGTGTGAGAGGAGGATGATTGTGAGAGTGTGAGAGGAGGAGGATGATGATGATGATGAGAGTGTGAGAGGAGGATGATCATGGTGAGAGTGTGAGAGGAGGATGATGATGATGGTGAGAGTGTGAGAGGAGGAGGATGATGATGGTGAGAGTGTGAGAGGAGGAGGATGATGGTGAGAGTGTGAGAGGAGGATGATGGTGAGAGTGTGAGAGGAGGATGATGATGGTGAGAGTGTGAGAGGAGGATGATGATGGTGAGAGTGTGAGAGGAGGATGATGATGGTGAGAGTGTGAGAGGAGGATGATGATGGTGAGAGTGTGAGAGGAGGATGATGATGGTGAGAGTGTGAGAGAAGGATGATGATGGTGAGAGTGTGAGAGGAGGATGATGGTGAGAGTGTGAGAGGAGGATGATGATGGTGAGAGTGAGAGGAGGATGATGGTGAGAGTGTGAGAGGAGGATGATGATGGTGAGAGTGTGAGAGGAGGATGATGATGATGGTGAGAGTGTGAGAGGAGGATGATGATGGTGAGAGTGTGAGAGGATGATGATGATGGTGAGAGTGTGAGAGGAGGATGATGATGGTGAGAGTGTGAGAGGAGGATGATGATGGTGAGAGTGTGAGAGGAGGATGATGATGATGGTGAGAGTGTGAGAGGAGGAGGATGATGATGGTGAGAGTGTGAGAGGAGGATGATGATGGTGAGAGTGTGAGAGGAGGATGATGATGATGGTGAGAGTGTGAGAGGAGGATGATGATGATGATGGTGAGAGTGTGAGAGGAGGATGATGATGGTGAGAGTGTGAGAGGAGGATGATGATGGTTGAGAGTGTGAGAGGAGGATGATGGTGAGAGTGTGAGAGGAGGATGGTGAGAGTGTGAGAGGAGGATGATGATGGTGAGAGTGTGAGAGGAGGATGATGATGATGGTGAGAGTGTGAGAGGAGGATGATGATGGTGAGAGTGTGAGAGGAGGATGATGATGATGGTGAGAGTGTGAGAGGAGGATGATGATGGTGAGAGTGTGAGAGAAGGATGATGATGGTGAGAGTGTGAGAGGATGATGATGATGGTGAGAGTGTGAGAGGAGGATGATGATGATGGTGGAGAGTGTGAGAGGAGGATGATGATGGTGAGAGTGTGAGAGGAGGATGATGATGGTGAGAGTGTGAGAGGAGGATGATGATGGTGAGAGTGTGAGAGGATGATGATGATGGTGAGAGTGTGAGAGGAGGATGATGATGGTGAGAGTGTGAGAGGAGGATGATGTTGGTGAGAGTGTGAGAGGAGGATGATGATGATGGTGAGAGTGTGAGAGGAGATGATGATGATGGTGAGAGTGTGAGAGGAGGATGATGATGGTGAGAGTGTGAGAGGAGGATGATGATGATGGTGAGAGTGTGAGAGGAGGATGATGATGGTGAGAGTGTGAGAGGATGATGATGGTGAGAGTGAGAGGAGGATGATGATGGTGAGAGTGTGAGAGGAGATGATGATGGTGAGAGTGTGAGAGGAGGATGATGATGGTGAGAGAGTGTGAGAGGAGGATGATGATGGTGAGAGTGTGAGAGGAGGATGATGATGGTGAGAGTGTGAGAGGAGGATGATGATGGTGAGAGTGTGAGAGGAGGATGATGATGGTGAGAGTGTGAGAGGAGGATGATGTTGGTGAGAGTGTGAGAGGAGGATGATGATGGTGAGAGTGTGAGAGGAGGATGATGATGGTGAGAGTGTGAGAGGAGGATGATGGTGAGAGTGTGAGAGGAGGATGATGATGGTGAGAGTGTGAGAGGAGGATGATGATGGTGAGAGTGTGAGAGGAGGATGATGATGGTGAGAGGATGATGATGATGATGGTGAGAGTGTGAGAGGAGGATTATGATGATGGTGAGAGTGTGAGAGGAGGATGATGATGATGGTGAGTGTGAGAGGAGGATGATGATGGTGAGACGTGTGAGAGGAGGATGATGATGATGGTGAGAGTGTGAGAGGAGGATGATGATGGTGAGAGTGTGAGAGGAGGAGGATGATGATGGTGAGAGTGTGAGAGGAGGATGATGATGATGGTGGAGTGTGAGAGGAGGATGATGATGATGGTGAGAGTGTGAGAGGAGGATGATGATGGTGAGAGTGTGAGAGGAGGATGATGATGGTGTGAGTGTGAGAGGAGGATGATGATGGTGAGAGTGTGAGAGGAGGATGATGGTGAGAGTGTGAGAGAGAGGATGATGGTGAGAGTGTGAGAGGAGGATGATGATGGTGAGAGTGTGAGAGGAGGATGATGGTGAGAGTGTGAGAGGAGGATGATGGTGAGAGTGTGAGAGGAGGATGATGATGGTGAGAGTGTGAGAGGAGGATGATGATGGTGAGAGTAGAGAGGAGGATGATGATGGTGAGAGTGTGAGAGGAGGATGATGATGATGGTGAGAGTGTGAGAGGAGGATTATGATGATGGTGAGAGTGTGAGAGGAGGATGATGATGATGGTGAGAGTGTGAGAGGAGGATGATGATGGTGAGAGTGTGAGAGGAGGATGATGATGGTGAGAGTGTGAGAGGAGGATGATGATGATGGTGGGAGTGTGAGAGGAGGATGATGATGATGGTGAGAGTGTGAGAGGAGGATGATGATGGTGAGAGAGTGTGAGAGGAGGATGATGATGGTGTGAGTGTGAGAGGAGATGATGATGGTGAGAGTGTGAGAGGAGGATGATGGTGAGAGTGTGAGAGGAGGATGATGGTGAGAGAGTGTGAGAGGAGGATGATGATGGTGAGAGTGTGAGAGGAGGATGATGATGGTGTGAGTGTGAGAGGAGGATGATGATGGTGAGAGTGTGAGAGGAGGATGATGGTGAGAGTGTGAGAGGAGGATGATGATGGTGAGAGTGTGAGAGGAGGATGATGATGATGATGGTGAGAGTGTGAGAGGAGGATGATGATGGTGAGAGTGTGAGAGGAGGATGATGATGGTGAGAGTGTGAGAGGAGGATGATGATGATGGTGAGAGTGTGAGAGGAGGATGATGTGATGATGGTGAGAGTGTGAGAGGAGGATGATGATGGTGAGAGTGTGAGAGGATGATGGTGAGAGTGTGAGAGGAGGATGATGGTGAGAGTGAGAGGAGGATGATGATGGTGAGAGTGTGAGAGGAGGATGATGATGGTGAGAGTGTGAGAGGAGGATGATGATGATGGTGAGAGTGTGAGAGGAGGAGATGATGATGGTGAGAGTGTGAGAGGAGGATGATGATGGTGAGAGTGTGAGAGGAGGATGATGATGATGGTGAGAGTGTGAGAGGAGGATGATGATGGTGAGAGTGTGAGAGGAGGATGATGATGGTGTGAGTGTGAGAGGAGGATGATGATGGTGAGAGTGTGAGAGGAGGATGATGGAGGTGAGAGGGATGGGTGAGAGTGAGAGGATGATGGTGAGAGTGTGAGAGGAGGATGATGATGGTGAGAGTGTGAGAGGAGGATGATGGTGAGAGTGTGAGAGGAGGATGATGATGGTGAGAGTGTGAGAGGAGGATGATGATGATGATGGTGAGAGTGTGAGAGGAGGATGATGATGGTGAGAGTGTGAGAGGAGGATGATGATGGTGAGAGTGTGAGAGGAGGATGATGGTGAGAGTGTGAGAGGAGGATGATGGTGAGAGTGTGAGAGGAGGATGATGGTGAGAGTGTGAGAGGAGGATGATGATGGTGAGAGTGTGAGAGGAGGATGATGATGGTGAGAGTGTGAGAGGAGGATGATGATGATGGTGAGAGTGTGAGAGGAGGATGATGATGATGGTGAGAGTGTGAGAGGAGGATGATGATGGTGAGAGTGTGAGAGGAGGATGATGATGATGGTGAGAGTGTGAGAGGAGGATGATGATGGTGAGAGTGTGAGAGGAGGATGATGATGGTGAGAGTGTGAGAGGAGGATGATGATGGTGAGAGTGTGAGAGGAGGATGATGATGATGGTGAGAGTGTGAGAGGAGGATGATGATGATGGTGAGAGTGTGAGAGGAGGATGATGATGATGGTGAGAGTGTGAGAGGAGGATGATGATGGTGAGAGTGTGAGAGGAGGATGATGATGATGGTGAGAGTGTGAGAGGATGATGATGATGATGGTGAGAGTGTGAGAGGAGGATGATGATGATGGTGAGAGTGTGAGAGGAGGATGATGATGGTGAGAGTGTGAGAGGAGGATGATGATGGTGAGAGTGTGAGAGGAGGATGATGATGGTGAGAGTGTGAGAGGAGGATGATGATGATGGTGAGAGTGTGAGAGGATGATGATGATGATGGTGAGAGTGTGAGAGGAGGATGATGATGATGGTGAGAGTGTGAGAGGAGGATGATGATGGTGAGAGTGTGAGAGGAGGATGATGATGGTGAGAGTGTGAGAGGAGGATGATGATGGTAGAGAGTGTGAGAGGAGGATGATGATGGTGAGAGTGTGAGAGAGGATGATGATGGTGAGAGTGTGAGAGGAGGATGATGATGGTGAGAGTGTGAGAGGATGATGATGATGATGGTGAGAGTGTGAGAGGAGGATGATGATTATGGTGAGAGAGTGAGAGGAGGATGATGATGATGGTGAGAGTGTGAGAGGATGATGATGGTGAGAGTGTGAGAGGAGGATGATGATGGTGAGAGTGTGAGAGGATGATGATGATGATGGTGAGAGTGTGAGAGGAGGATGATGATGATGGTGAGAGTGTGAGAGGAGGATGATGATGATGGTGAGAGTGTGAGAGGATGATGATGGTGAGAGTGTGAGAGGAGGATGATGATGATGGTGAGAGTGTGAGAGGAGGATGATGATGATGGTGAGAGTGTGAGAGGAGGATGATGATGATGGTGAGAGAGTGAGAGGAGGATGATGATGATGGTGAGAGTGTGAGAGAGGATGATGATGATGGTGAGAGTGTGAGAGGAGGATGATGATGATGGTGAGAGTGTGAGAGGATGATGATGGTGAGAGTGTGAGAGGAGATGATGATGATGGTGAGAGTGTGAGAGGATGATGATGATGGTGAGAGTGTGAGAGGATGATGATGGTGAGAGTGTGAGAGGAGGATGATGATGATGGTGAGAGTGTGAGAGGAGGATGATGATGATGGTGAGAGTGTGAGAGGATGATGATGGTGAGAGTGTGAGAGGAGGATGATGATGATGGTGAGAGTGTGAGAGGAGGATGATGATGATGGTGAGAGTGTGAGAGGAGGATGATGATGATGGTGAGAGTGTGAGAGGATGATGATGATGGTGAGAGTGTGAGAGGAGGATGATGATGGTGAGAGTGTGAGAGGAGGATGATGATGGTGAGAGTGTGAGAGGAGGATGATGATGATGGTGAGAGTGTGAGAGGAGGATGATGATGATGGTGAGAGTGTGAGAGGAGGATGATGATGGTGAGAGTGTGAGAGGAGGATGATGATGGTGAGAGTGTGAGAGGAGGATGATGATGGTGAGAGTGTGAGAGGAGGATGATGATGGTGAGAGTGTGAGAGGAGGATGATGATGGTGAGAGTGTGAGAGGAGGATGATGATGATGGTGAGAGTGTGAGAGGAGGATGATGATGATGGTGAGAGTGTGAGAGGAGGATGAGATGATGGTGAGAGTGTGAGAGGAGGATGATGATGGTGAGAGTGTGAGAGGAGGATGATGATGGTGAGAGTGTGAGAGGAGGATGATGATGGTGAGAGTGTGAGAGGAGGATGATGATGGTGAGAGTGTGAGAGGAGGATGATGATGGTGAGAGTGTGAGAGGAGGATGATGATGGTGAGAGTGTGAGAGGAGGATGATGATGTGAGAGTGTGAGAGGAGGATGATGATGGTGAGAGTGTGAGAGGAGGATGATGATGGTGAGAGTGTGAGAGGAGGATGATGATGGTGAGAGTGTGAGAGGAGGATGATGATGGTGAGAGTGTGAGAGGAGGATGATGATGGTGCGAGTGTGAGAGGAGGATGATGGTGAGAGTGTGAGAGGAGGATGATGATGATGAGAGTGAGAGGAGGATGATGATGATGGTGAGAGTGTGAGAGAGGATGATGTGAGAGTGTGAGAGGAGGATGATGGTGAGAGTGTGAGAGGATGATGATGGTGAGAGTGTGAGAGGAGGAGGATGAGGGTGAGAGTGTGAGAGGAGGAGGATGATGGTGAGAGTGTGAGAGGAGGATGATGATGGTGAGAGTGTGAGAGGAGGATGATGATGATGGTGGAGTGTGAGAGGAGGATGATGATGGTGAGAGTGTGAGAGGAGGATGATGATGATGGTGGGAGTGTGAGAGGAGGATGATGATGGTGAGAGTGTGAGAGGAGGATGATGATGGTGAGAGTGTGAGAGGAGGATGATGATGGTGAGAGTGTGAGAGGAGGATGATGATGGTGAGAGTGTGAGAGGAGGATGATGATGGTGAGAGTGTGAGAGGAGGATGATGATGGTGAGAGTGTGAGAGGAGGATGATGATGGTGAGAGTGTGAGAGGAGGATGATGATGGTGAGAGTGTGAGAGGAGGATGATGATGGTGAGAGTGTGAGAGGAGGATGATGATGGTGAGAGTGTGAGAGGAGGATGATGGTGAGAGTGTGAGAGGAGGATGATGATGGTGAGAGTGTAGAGAGGAGGATGATGATGATGGTGAGAGTGTGAGAGGAGGATGATTGTGAGAGTGTGAGAGGAGGATGATTGTGAGAGTGTGAGAGGATGATGATGGTGAGAGTGTGAGAGGAGGATGATGAGGGTGAGAGTGTGAGAGGAGGAGGATGATGGTGAGAGTGTGAGAGGAGGATGATGATGGTGAGAGTGTGAGAGGAGGATGATGATGGTGAGAGTGTGAGAGGAGGATGATGATGATGGTGAGAGTGTGAGAGGAGGATGATGATGGTGAGAGTGTGAGAGGATGATGATGATGGTGAGAGTGTGAGAGGAGGATGATGATGGTGAGAGTGTGAGAGGAGGATGATGATGATGGTGAGAGTGTGAGAGGAGGATGATGATGATGGTGAGAGTGTGAGAGGAGGATGATGATGGTGAGAGTGTGAGAGGAGGATGATGATGGTGAGAGTGTGAGAGGAGGATGATGATGGTGAGAGTGTGAGAGGATGATGATGATGGTGAGAGTGTGAGAGGAGGATGATGATGGTGAGAGTGTGAGAGGATGATGATGATGGTGAGAGTGTGAGAGGAGGATGATGATGGTGAGAGTGTGAGGAGGATGATGATGGTGAGAGTGTGAGAGGAGGATGATGATGGTGAGAGTGTGAGAGGAGGATGATGATGGTGAGAGTGTGAGAGGAGGATGATGATGATGGTGGGAGTGTGAGAGGAGGATGATGGTGAGAGTGTGAGAGGAGGATGATGATGGTGAGAGTGTGAGAGGAGGATGATGATGATGGTGAGAGTGTGAGAGGAGGATGATGATGGTGAGAGTGTGAGAGGAGGATGATGATGATGGTGAGAGTGTGAGAGGAGGAGGATGATGATGGTGAGAGTGTGAGAGGAGGATGATGATGGTGAGAGTGTGAGAGGAGGATGATGATGGTGAGAGTGTGAGAGGAGGATGATGATGATGGTGGGAGTGTGAGAGGAGGATGATGATGGTGAGAGTGTGAGAGGAGGATGATGATGGTGAGAGTGTGAGAGGAGGATGATGATGGTGAGAGTGTGAGAGGAGGATGATGATGATGGTGGAGTGTGAGAGGAGGATGATGATGATGGTGGGAGTGTGAGAGGAGGATGATGATGGTGAGAGTGTGAGAGGAGGATGATGATGGTGAGAGTGTGAGAGGAGGATGATGATGGTGTGAGTGTGAGAGGAGGATGATGATGGTGAGAGTGTGAGAGGAGGATGATGATGGTGTGAGTGTGAGAGGATGATGATGATGGTGGGAGTGTGAGAGGATGATGATGATGGTGAGAGTGTGAGAGGAGGATGATGATGGTGGGAGTGTGAGAGGAGGATGATGATGATGGTGAGAGTGTGAGAGGAGGATGATGATGGTGAGAGTGTGAGAGGAGGATGATGATGATGGTGGGAGTGTGAGAGGAGGATGATGATGGTGAGAGTGTGAGAGGAGGATGATGATGGTGAGAGTGTGAGAGGAGGATGATGATGGTGAGAGTGTGAGAGGAGGATGATGATGGTGAGAGTGTGAGAGGAGGATGATGATGGTGGAGTGTGAGAGGAGGATGATGATGGTGAGAGTGTGAGAGGAGGATGATGATGATGGTGGGAGTGTGAGAGGAGGATGATGATGGTGAGAGTGTGAGGAGGAGGATGATGATGGTGGGAGTGTGAGAGGAGGATGATGATGATGGTGAGAGTGTGAGAGGAGGATGATGATGATGGTGGGAGTGTGAGAGGAGGATGATGATGGTGAGAGTGTGGAGGAGGATGATGATGGTGGGAGTGTGAGAGGAGGATGATGATGATGGTGGGAGTGTGAGAGGAGGATGATGATGGTGAGAGTGTGAGAGGAGGATGATGATGATGGTGGGAGTGTGAGAGGAGGATGATGATGGTGAGAGTGTGAGAGGAGGATGATGATGGTGAGAGTGTGAGAGGAGGATGATGATGGTGAGAGTGTGAGAGGAGGATGATGATGGTGAGAGTGTGAGAGGAGGATGATGATGGTGGGAGTGTGAGAGGAGGATGATGATGGTGGGAGTGTGAGAGGAGGATGATGATGATGGTGGGAGTGTGAGAGGAGGAGGATGATGATGGTGGGAGTGTGAGAGGAGGATGATGATGGTGGGAGTGTGAGAGGAGGATGATGATGATGGTGGGAGTGTGAGAGGAGGATGATGATGGTGGGAGTGTGAGAGGAGGATGATGATGATGGTGAGAGTGTGAGAGGAGGAGGATGATGGTGGGAGTGTGAGAGGAGGATGATGATGGTGAGAGTGTGAGAGGAGGATGATGATGGTGGGAGTGTGAGAGGAGGATGATGATGATGGTGGGAGTGTGAGAGGGGAGGAGGATGATGATGGTGGGAGTGTGAGAGGAGGATGATGATGATGGTGGGAGTGTGAGAGGAGGAGGATGATGATGGTGGGAGTGTGAGAGGAGGAGGAGGATGATGATGATGGTGAGAGTGTGAGAGGAGGATGATGATGATGGTGGGAGTGTGAGAGGAGGATGATGATGATGGTGGGAGTGTGAGAGGAGGAGGAGGATGATGATGATGGTGGGAGTGTGAGAGGAGGAGGATGATGATGGTGGGAGTGTGAGAGGAGGAGGAGATGATGATGATGGTGGGAGTGTGAGAGGAGGATGATGATGATGGTGGGAGTGTGAGAGGAGGAGGATGATGATGGTGGGAGTGTGAGAGGAGGAGGAGGATGATGATGATGGTGAGAGTGTGAGAGGAGGATGATGATGATGGTGGGAGTGTGAGAGGAGGAGGATGATGATGGTGGGAGTGTGAGAGGAGGATGATGATGATGGTGGGAGTGTGAGAGGAGGAGGAGGATGATGATGATGGTGGGAGTGTGAGAGGAGGAGGATGATGATGGTGGGAGTGTGAGAGGAGGATGATGATGATGGTGGGAGTGTGAGAGGAGGAGGAGGATGATGATGATGGTGGGAGTGTGAGAGGAGGAGGATGATGATGGTGGGAGTGTGAGAGGAGGAGGAGGATGATGATGATGGTGGGAGTGTGAGAGGAGGATGATGATGATGGTGGGAGTGTGAGAGGAGGAGGATGATGATGGTGGGAGTGTGAGAGGAGGATGATGATGATGGTGGGAGTGTGAGAGGAGGATGATGATGATGGTGGGAGTGTGAGAGGAGGATGATGATGATGGTGGGAGTGTGAGAGGAGGAGGAGGATGATGATGATGGTGGGAGTGTGAGAGGAGGAGGATGATGATGGTGGGAGTGTGAGAGGAGGAGGAGGATGATGATGATGGTGGGAGTGTGAGAGGAGGAGGATGATGATGGTGGGAGTGTGAGAGGATGATGATGATGGTGAGAGTGTGAGAGGAGGAGGATGATGATGGTGGGAGTGTGAGAGGAGGAGGAGGAGGATGATGATGATGGTGAGAGTCGTGAGAGGAGGAGGATGATGATGGTGGGAGTGTGAGAGGAGGAGGAGGAGGATGATGATGATGGTGGGAGTGTGAGAGGAGGATGATGATGATGGTGGGAGTGTGAGAGGAGGAGGAGGATGATGATGATGGTGGGAGTGTGAGAGGAGGAGGATGATGATGGTGGGAGTGTGAGAGAGGAGGAGGATGATGATGATGATGGTGAGAGTGTGAGAGGAGGAGGATGATGATGGTGGGAGTGTGAGAGGAGGAGGAGGATGATGATGATGGTGGGAGTGTGAGAGGAGGAGGATGATGATGGTGGGAGTGTGAGAGGAGGAGGAGGAGGATGATGATGATGGTGAGAGTGTGAGAGGAGGAGGATGATGATGGTGGGAGTGTGAGAGGAGGAGGAGGAGGATGATGATGATGGTGGGAGTGTGAGAGGAGGATGATGATGATGGTGGGAGTGTGAGAGGAGGAGGAGGATGATGATGATGGTGGGAGTGTGAGAGGAGGAGGATGATGATGGTGGGAGTGTGAGAGGAGGAGGAGGATGATGATGATGGTGGGAGTGTGAGAGGAGGAGGATGATGATGGTGGGAGTGTGAGAGGATGATGATGATGGTGAGAGTGTGAGAGGAGGAGGATGATGATGGTGGGAGTGTGAGAGGAGGAGGAGGAGGATGATGATGATGGTGGGAGTGTGAGAGGAGGATGATGATGATGGTGGGAGTGTGAGAGGAGGATGATGATGATGGTGGGAGTGTGAGAGGAGGATGATGATGATGGTGGGAGTGTGAGAGGAGGATGATGATGATGGTGGGAGTGTGAGAGGAGGATGATGATGATGGTGGGAGTGTGAGAGGAGGATGATGATGATGGTGGGAGTGAGAGAGGAGGATGATGATGATGGTGGGAGTGAGAGAGGAGGATGATGATGATGGTGGGAGTGTGAGAGGAGGAGGATGATGATGGTGAGAGTGTGAGAGGAGGATGATGATGATGGTGGGAGTGTGAGAGGAGGAGGATGATGATGGTGGGAGTGTGAGAGGAGGATGATGATGATGGTGAGAGTGTGAGAGGAGGATGATGATGATGGTGGGAGTGTGAGAGGAGGATGATGATGGTGGGAGTGTGAGAGGAGGATGATGATGATGGTGGGAGTGTGAGAGGAGGATGAGGAGGATGATGATGATGGTGAGAGTGTGAGTGGAGGATGAGGAGGATGATGATGATGGTGGGAGTGTGAGAGGAGGAGGAGGAGGATGATGATGATGGTGGGAGTGTGAGAGGAGGATGATGATGATGGTGGGAGTGTGAGAGGAGGAGGAGGAGGATGATGATGATGGTGGGAGTGTGAGAGGAGGATGATGATGATGGTGGGAGTGTGAGAGGAGGATGATGATGATGGTGAGAGTGTGAGAGGAGGAGGATGATGATGATGGTGGGAGTGTGAGTGGAGGATGATGATGATGGTGGGAGTGTGAGAGGAGGAGGATGATGATGATGGTGGGAGTGTGAGAGGAGGATGATGATGATGGTGGGAGTGTGAGAGGAGGAGGATGATGATGATGGTGGGAGTGTGAGAGGAGGATGATGATGATGGTGGGAGTGTGAGAGGAGGAGGAGGAGGATGATGATGATGGTGAGAGTGTGAGTGGAGGATGATGATGATGGTGGGAGTGTGAGAGGAGGAGGATGATGATGATGGTGGGAGTGTGAGAGGAGGATGATGATGATGGTGGGAGTGTGAGAGGAGGAGGAGGAGGAGGATGATGATGGTGAGAGTGTGAGAGGAGGAGGATGATGATGGTGAGAGTGTGAGTGGAGGATGATGATGATGGTGGGAGTGTGAGAGGAGGAGGAGGATGATGATGATGGTGAGAGTGTGAGTGGAGGATGATGATGATGGCTGGGAGTGTGAGAGGAGGATGATGGTGAGAGTTAGAACATTAGAACATTATCGCGCAGTACAGGCCCTTCGGCCTTTAAGGGCATTTAAGTGGTCATTGGATAGACATATGGATGAAAATGGAATAGTGTAGGTCAGATGGTTTCACAGGTCGGCGCAACATCGAGGGCCGAAGGGCCTGTACTGCGCTGTAATGTTCTAATTCTAATGAATCCCCTCTGCCTTCTACATATTCAAAGCCTCTTCTTCCACTGCCTTTTGAGGAAGTGAATTCCAATGATTCCCAACCCTCTGAGAGAAAACATTTCTGCTCATCTCTGTCAGAAATCGGCGACCCCTTATATTTGGACAGTGACCCCTAGTTCTAGAATCTCCCACAAGGAGAAACATCCTTTCTGCACCCACCCTGTGAAGACCCCTTAGGATCTTCTATGTTTCAATCAAGTCGCCTCTTATGCTTCTTAACTCCAGCGGATACAAGCCTAGCCTGTCCGCCTTTCCTCATAAGACAGCCCGCCCTTTCCAGGTATTAGTCTCGTAAACCTTCTCTGTCCTGCCTCCAATGCATTTACATCCTTCCTTAAATTAGCAGACCAGTATGCAGTTACAGGAAGCAATTAGGAAGACAAATTGTATGTTAGCTTTTCTTACAAAGGGATTAGAGTTTAAGAGTGAAGACGTCTTAAATCAGTTATACAGGGCATTGGTGAGGCCACACCTGGAGTAGTGTGTGTAGTTTTGGCCTCCTTACCTAATAAAGGACACACGTACCCTCGAGGCAGTGCAGTAACAGTTCACTAGACTGGTTTCTGGCTTGAGGGGATTGTGCTATGAGGTGAGATTGAGGAGACTCGGTCTGTGTTCCCTGAAGTTTCGAAAAATGAGAGCTGATCTGATTGGCACATATCAAAATTTTCAGGGGCTGAACAGGGAAGATGCTGACTAGTTGTTTTCCCTGGCTGGGGAATCTAGAACATGGGGACACAGTCTCAGAATAAGGGTCGGCCATTTTGGACTCCGATGAGGAAGAGTTCAGGGCCAGCATGTTCCTGTTAGATGGAAGGGCAAGGCTGGCAAGTTTGGTTGACGTGGGCTATTGAGGGTCTGGTCTGGACAAGGAAGGAGGCATATGTTAGGTATAGGCAGCTGGGATCAAGCGAGTCCCTCGAGGTGTATAGGGGATGTAGGATTACACGTAAGAAGGAAATTAGGAGGGCGAAAAGGGGCCATGAGATTTCCCTGGCAGATAAGATAAAGGAGAATCCTAAAAGATTCTCTAAGTATGTTAAGAGTAAAAGGGTAGCGAGGGAGAGAGTAGGTCTCCTTAGGGATCAGTGTGGCAATCTACGTGTGGAGACACAGGAAATGGGCGAGGTCTTAAATGAATATTTCTCGTCCATATTTACTGTGGAGAAGGTCATGGAAGCTAGTGAGTTCAAGGGAGGGAACAGTGATATCCTGGAGCATATCAACATTACAAAGGAGGTGGTGTTGGAGGTTTTGAAGCGTATTAAGGTGGATAAATTCCCAGGGCCTGACCAGGTGTATCCTAGGATGCTATGGGAAGCAAGGGAGGAGATTGCTGGGGCCCTGGCAGAGATTTTTGTATCATCGTTAGCCACGGGTGAGGTACTGGAAGACTGGAGGATAGCTAATGTTGTGCCTTTATTTAAGAAGGGCAGCAGAGATAAGCCAGGGAACTACAGGCCGGTGAGCCTTACATCAGTGGTGGGAAAGTTATTGGAAGGGATTCTGAGAGACAGGATTTATATGCATTTGGAAAGGCATGGTCTGATTAGGGATAGTCAGCATGGCTTTGTGCGTGGGAAATCATGTCTCACGAATTTGATTGAGTTTTCGAGGAGGTGACCAAGAGGATTGATGAGGGCAGGGCGATGGACGTTGTCTACATGGACTTTAGCAAGGCCTTTGTCAAGGTCCCGCATGTTAGGCTGGTCCAGAAGGTTCGAACACATGGGATCCAGGGTGAGCTGGCCAATTGGATACAAAATTGGCTTGGTGATAGGAGGCAGAGGGTGGTAGTGGAGGGTTGTTTTTCAGGTTGGAGGCCGGTGACCAGTGGTGTGCCACAGGGATCGGTGCTGGGCCCTCTGTTGTTTGTCATATATATTAATGACTTGGATGTGAATGTAAGGGGCATGATTAGTAAGTTTGCAGATGACACCAAAATTGGTGGTCTAGTGGAGAGTGAAGAAGGTTGTCTAAGGTTATAACAGGATATCGATCAACTGGGAAAGTGGGCAAGGGATTGGCAAATGGAATTTAACGCAGACAAGTGTGAAGTAATGCATTTTGGGAAGTTAAACCAGTGCAGGACATATACAGTGAATGGCAGGGCCCTGGGGAGTGTTGTTGAGCAGAGAGACCTTGGGGTGCAAGTACATAGTTCCCTGAAAGTGGCAACACAGGTAGACAGGGTGGTGAAGAAGGCGTATGGCATGCTTGCCTTCATCGGCCGAGGCATTGAGTAGAAGAGTTGGGACGTCATGTTACAGTTGTACATAACATTGGTTCGGCCGCATTTGGAGTAGTGTGTGCAGTTCTGGTCACCACACTACAGGAAAGATGTGATTAAGCTAGAGAGGGTGCAGAAAAGATGGACAAGGATGTTGCCTGGTTTGGAGGGCTCGAGTTATAAAGAGAGATTGGATAGGCTGGGTCTGTTTTCCCTGGAGCGAAGGAGGCTGAGAGGGGACATGATAGAGGTATATAAAATTATGAGAGGCATTGATAGGGTAGATAGCCAGAGTCTGTTCCCCATGGTAGGGGTGACTAAAACTAGAGGGCATATATTTAAGGTGAGAGGGAGGAGGTTTAAAGGGGATCAAAGGGGTAAATATTTCACAGAAAGAATAGTGGGTATCTGGAATGAGCTGCCTGAGGAGGTGGTGGAGGCAGGAACAGTAGCAACATTTAAGAGGCATCTGGACAGGTACTTGAATGAGAAAGGCATAGAGGGATATGGAATTAATGCAGGCAGGTGGGATTAGTACAGATAGACATTATGGTCGGCATGGACGTGGTGGGCCGAAGGGCCTGTTTCTAAGTTGTACGACTCTACGACTCTATTATGGCACAGAAGGAAGCCATTCAGCCCATTGAGTCCATGCTGGCTCTCTGTAGCGCAATCCAGTCAGTCCCATTCCCTGGCTCTGTCCCTCTAGCCCTGCCAGTTTATTTCCCTTCAGTGCCCGTCCAATTTCCTTTTGAAATTATTGATCATCTCCGCTTCCATCACCCTCGTGGACAGTGAGTTCCAGGTCATTACCACTCACTGCGTAAAAAAAGTTCTTCCTCACATCTCCCCTGTATCTCTTGGCCAAAACCTTTGACATGTTACCCCTAGTCCTTGTACCATTTGTTAATGGGAACAGTTTTTCCTTGTCTAATGTATCTGAGCCTGTCGTAATCTTGGACATTTCTATCAAATCTCCCCTCAAACTCCTTTATTCTAAGGCAAACAACCCCAGCTTTTCCAACCTAACCTTGAAACTAAAATCCTCCATCCCTGGAACCATTCTGGTAAATCTCCTCTGCACCCTCTCAAGGACCCTCACATCCTTCCTAAAGTGTGGTGACCAGAACTGGACACAATACTCCAGTTGGGGCCGAACCAGAACTTTATAAAGGTTCAGTATAACTTCCCTGCTTTTGTACTCAATGTCTCTATTTATGAAGCCCAAGATCCCATATGCTTTACAAACTACTCTCTCAATATGTCCTGCCACCTTCAAAGATCAATGCACATGAACCCCCAGGTCTCTCTGTTCCTGCACACTCTCTGTGCCATTAAAGCAGAGATTGGCAGATTTCTAAATACGAATGACATAGGGGGATATGAGGATAGTGTGAGAAAAAGGTGTTGAAGTGGCTGATCAGCCATGATAGTGTTTAATGGTAGTGCAGGCTTGATGGGCTGAATGGCCTACTGCTCCTATGTTCCTATATTGCCTCTCCCTATTCCTTCTGCCAAAATGCATCACCTCACACTTGTCAGTATTAAATTCCATTGCTACCTGTTTGCCCATTCTGCTCGTCTATCTCTGTCCTATTGCAGGTGGTTTGTATCATCCTCACTGTCAGCAAATTTTGAGATTCAGCTCTGTATTCCAAGATCCAAGTCATTTATATATAGCAAAAAAAAACTGCTCCCAGCACTGACTCTTGGAGGACACCACTGTGTACCATCCTCCAGTCCGGAAAACAACCATTTTCGACAACTCGCTGTTTTCTGTCCTTAAGCCAATTTTCTATCCAATTGGACTGACCCTCCTATTCAATGAGCCTCAATTTAGTTAACCAGCCTTTTATGTGGTACCTTATGTTAGGAAAGTGCTTCTATGTTTTAAATTTATTTTGAGGACTTGTATTTTAGAATTATGGCTATCCGTTCATTTGAGAAAATTGAAGATTCCATGGATGTGTTTTTTTTTACAAGTGTCACTGAGAGGTCTTGTTTGAAAACAAACCTTTACTGGATGTCACATGCCTTAAGCTCAATAAACAACAGAAACCTTGATGACTTGGGGAAGATGTTTACAGATAAGTGACAGCATCCTTAAACACGGGTGAGGTCCCGGAGGACTGGAGAATTGCTAATGTTGTCCCCTTGTTTAAGAAGGGTAGCAGGGATAATCCAGGTAATTATAGACCGGTGAGCCTGACGTCAGTGGTAGGGAAGCTGCTGGAGAAGATACTGAGGGATAGGATCTATTCCCATTTGGAAGAAAATGGGCTTATCAGTGATAGGCAACATGGTTTTGTGCAGGGAAGGTCATGTCTTACCAACTTAATAGAATTCTTTGAGGAAGTGACAAAGTTGATTGATGAGGGAAGGGCTGTCGATGTCATATACATGGACTTCAGTAAGGCGTTTGATAAGGTTCCCCATGGCAGGCTAATGGAGAAAGTGAAGGCGCATGGGGTCCAAGGTGTACTAGCTAGATGGATAAAGAACTGGCTGGGCAACAGGAGACAGAGAGTAGCAGTGGAAGGGAGTTTCTCAAAATGGAGACGTGTGACCAGTGGTGTTCCACAGGGATCCGTGCTGGGACCACTGTTGTTTGTGATATACATTAATGATTTGGAGGAAAGTATAGGTGGACTGATTAGCAAGTTTGCAGACAACACTAAGATTAGTGGAGTAGCAGATAGTGAAGGGGACTGTCAGAGAATACAGCAGAATATAGATAGATTGGAGAGTTGGGCAGAGAAATGGCAGATGGAGTTCAATCAGGGCAAATGCGAGGTGATGCATTTTGGAAGATCCAATTCAAGAGTGAACTATACAGTAAATGGAAAAGTCCTGGGGAAAATTGATGTCCAGAGAAATTTGGGTGTTCAGGTCCACTGTTCCCTGAAGGTGGCAACGCAGGTAAATAGAGTGGTCAAGAAGGCATACGGCATGCTTTCCTTCATCGGACGGGGTATTGAGTACAAGAGTTGGCAGGTCATGTTACAGTTGTATAGGACTTTGGATCGGCCACATTTGGAATACTGCGTGCAGTTCTGGTCGCCACATTACCAAAAGGATGTGGATGCTTTGGAGAGGGTGCAGAGGAGGTTCACCAGGATGTTGCCTGGTATGGAGGGCGCTAGCTATGAAGAGAGGTTGAGTAGATTAGGATTATTTTCATTAGAAAGACGGAGGTTGAGGGGGGACCTGATTGAGGTGTACAAAATCATGAGAGGTATAGACAGGGTGGATAGCAAGAGGCTTTTTCCCAGAGTGGGGGATTCAATTACTAGAGGACACGAGTTCAAAGTGAAAGGGGAAAGGTTTAGGGGGGATATGCGTGGAAAGTTCTTTACGCAGAGGGTGGTGGGTGCCTGGAACGCGTTGCCAGCGGAGGTGGTAGTTGCGGGCACGATGGCGTCTTTTAAGATGTATCTAGACAGATACATGAATGGGCAGGAAGCAAAGAGATACAGACCCTTGGAAAATAGGCGACATGTTTAGATAGAGGATCTGGATCGGCGCAGGCTTGGAGGGCCGAAGGGCCTGTTCCTGTGCTGTAATTTTCTTTGTTCTTTTTGTTCTTTGTATCAGGATTTATGGTGGTCAGGAGATTTCAGTTTTGGGATATTGTTTTGGTTCAGTTGGGGTGTAGACTGTGTTGAAAGCAGCTGGGTTGGTAACTTGCTGAAAACCACCCAGCTCCTCTTTCTCTATCACTTTGAAAAAATCCTGTGTGTAAGAGCTAAAACCCCTGATGTCGCATTTCTCCTGAGACTCTCCTGGAAAACCTGCCAGATTACTTTTCATCTCCGCCTGAAAAGAACTGCTCCAGAGAAGATCCCAGTGACCTGTCTACATGCACTCGGACGCCCGACTGTATGTCATTTTTGGGACTCAACACATTTCATCCTTTTTCTTCAAGAATTAGCAAGTATTTGGTCAAAGTATTCTTTTTTGTCTTTTTTTTTTGTTGAAGTCCTCTGTAGAGAGAGAATTTCTTTATTTTTTTTTCTTTAACCTGTGTGTGTGTGTGTGTGGTGTTTTTAAAAAGGGAACTTTAATATTTCAATCTCTGTGTTGATGCCTTGCTTTGTTACTGGTTAAGTCTTGTTTTATAATAAACCGATAATTTTGTTATTTGTTAAAGAAACCTGGTTGGTGCATTTTATTCTGGGATAAAGAGTAGAGTATGTGATTTGACCATATCGGTAACTGGGTAAATATATAAATGTATCTTGTGACCTGTGGAGAAGTGGAATTAGAGAAAGACAGTGCACTCCTCCCACCTTGATCGTAACAGATTCTTAAAATTTATATAACCACCATCTACTGCATTCCCTTCAACCTTGCATTCTCACTTAATGGGAACAGCTTTTCTTTGTTTTTCTTTATTTGTTCATGGGATGTGGGCGTCACTGGCCAGGCCAGCATTAATTGCCTTTGAGAAGGTGGTGGTGAGCTGCCTTCTTGAACCGCTGCAGTCCATGTGCGGTAGGTACACCCACAGTGCTGTTAGGAAGGGTGTTCCAGGATTTTGACCCAGCGACAGTGAAGGAACAGCGATATAGTTCCAAGTCAGGATGGTGTGTGACTTGGAGGGGAACTTGCAGGTGGTGGTGTTCCCATACATTTGCTGCTCTTGTCCTTCTAGTTGGTAGAGGTCACGGGTTTGGAGGGTGCTGTCTAAGGAGCCTTGGTGCATTGCTGTGGTGCATCTTGTAGATGGTACACACTGCTGCCACTGTGCGTCGGTGGTGGAGGGAGTGAATGTTTGTAGATGGGGTGCCAATCAAGCGGGCTGGTTTGTCCTGGATGGTGTCGAGCTTCTTGAGTATTGTTGGAGCTGCACCCATCCAGGCAAGTGGAGAGTATTCCATCACACTCCTGACTTGTGCCTTGTGGATGGTGGACAGGCTTTGGGGAGTCAGGAGGTGAGTTACTCGTGACAGAATTCCCAGCCTCTGACCTGCCCTTGTCGCCACAGTATTTATGTGGCTGGTCCAGTTCAGTTTCTGGTCAATGGTAACCTCCAGGATTTTGATAGTGGGGGATTCAGTGATGGTAATGCCATTGAATATCAAGGGGAGATGGTTAGATTCTCTCTTGTTGGAGATGGTCATTGCCTGGCACTTGTGTGGCACGAATGTTACTTGCCACTTATCAGCCCAAGTCTGGATATTGTCCAAGTCTTGCTGCATTTCTACACGGACTGCTTCAGTATCTGAAGAGTCACGAATGGTGCTGAACATTGTGCAATCATCAGTGAACATCCCCACTTCTGACCTTATGATTGAAGGAAGGTCATTGATGAAGCAGCTGAAGATGTTCGGTCCTAGGACACTACCCTGAGGAACTCCTGCAGTGATGTCCTGGAGCTGAGAGGATTGACCTCCAACAAGCACAACTATCTTCCTTTGTGCTCGGTATGACTCCAACCAGTGGAGAGTTTTCCTTTGATTCAGTTATCTAAACCTGTCATCATCTTGTACATCTCTATCAAATCTCCCCTCAATCTCCTTTGCTCCAAGGAGAACAACCCCAGCTCACTGTCTGCCACACCTCCAAGTTTGGTATCATCGGCAAATTCTCTGTGGTTAGAGAGTCTTAAATTGAAGAAATATTCAGGGAGTATGGAGGTCTAGGGCACTGCAGCTTTCCCAAGCACCTGCTGCACAAACCCTCTGTTGATGTAAAAACATAAAGTGTTGGAAATACTCAATGTAACAGTTCTGATGAAAGGTCAGAGACCTGAAACATTAACTCTGCTTCTCACTCCATAGATGTTGCCAGACCGGCTGAGTATTTCCAGCACTTCCTGGTAATGTGCTGCTCACCCAGAGATATTGAGCAGACACAGGTGTCTCAATAGGGAAGGTCTCTGAGAGTGGGTACTGTCATGGTCATGGTTGTGTGATGGAGAGATCTGACGGGTTGGGCTGTTAAATAATGAATCTTTAATAAATGGCAGGTACTTGCCCCAATGAGCAGGAGTGAATCTCTGGACTAGCACAAGTCCCATTGCTAACCAGGCCTGGAAGCTTGTTTACTCTTTACTAACCATTTCCACATCTTGCCCTGTTTCTGCAGGAGGTGAGGAAGCTGAATGAGACGGTAAAATATAACCATCCTCTGAGAAAATACTTCGACACCATCCTGAGGAAGGTGAGCAGGGTGAGGTGGGCTTGGTTTGGTGAGTGGAGGCCTAGAGGAAGGTGGGGAATGAGAGAAGGGCGAAGATGGTGACTAATGGTGGACAAGAGGGCAGGGATGTGGGTGGAGGATGAAAGGGGTCACGTGGAGGGCAGGGGTTGAGGGGAGTGGAGGCTGGGTGTGGGTGAATGGAGGGCAGGGGTCAGCGAGTTGAACGTAAGCTTGCACAGACCAAGGCAATGGGGGCTGTGTGAGCAGGGTTGGGGATACTGGAAGAGCTTAAGAACATGACATAAGAAATAGGAGTTGGAGGAGGCCACTTGGCCCCTTGAGCCTGCTATGCCATTGAATAAGATCATGGCTGATCTTCTGCCCCAACTCCACTTTCCTGCCTGATCCCCATAATCCCTGATTCCTTGAGAGTCCAAATATCTATCAATCTCTGTCTTCAATAAACTTAACGATGCAGTATCCACAGTTCTCTGGGGTAGAGAATTCCAAAAACTCAACCCTCTGAGTGAAGAAATTTCAGCTCAGTTTGAAATAGCTGACCCTTATCCTGAGCCTGTGTTCTACACTCTCCAGCCAGGGAGGAAACATCCTTTCAGAATCTACCCTGCAAAGTCCTCTCAGAGTCTTATATCTTTCAATAAGATCACCTCTCATTCTTCCAGGGAATATTGGGCCGAGTCTACTCAATCTCTCCCCATGGGACAACCCACTCTTTCCAGGAACCAGGGGGTGAAACTTCATTGCACTCCCCCCTCTAGGGCAAGTATATTTTTTATGGAGACCAAAATTGTGCACAGTACTCCAAAGCCCTGAACAATTGTAGCAAGACTTCCTTATTGCTGGACTCCAATCCTCTTGCAATAAAGGCCAACATACCATTTGCCTTCCTAATTGTTTGCTGTACTTGTATGCTAACTTTGTGTGCCTTGTACAAGGATGCCTTAATCCTTCTGAACATCACTTTCAGTTAATAGTGTTTCACCATTTAAAAAATATTCTGCTTTTCCTTTGAGTGCCCATCCAGTTTCCTTTTGAAATCATTGATCGTCTCCACTTCCAGCACCCTCGTGGGCAGCAAGTTCCAGCTCATTACCACCCGCTGCGTTTAAAAAACAAAAGTTGTTCTTCACGTTCCCCGCACCTTTTTTTATTCTTTCATGGGATGTGGGTGTCGCAGGCCAGGCCAGCATTTGTTACCCATCCCTAATTGCCTTTGAGCTCAGTGGTTGGCTCAGCCATTTCGAGGGCATGTAAGAGTCAACCACATTGCTGTGGATCTGGAGTCACATGTAGGTCAGACCAGGTAAGGACAGCAGATTTCCTTCCCTAAAGGACATTAGTGAACCAGATGGGTTTTTATGACAATCAATAATAGTTTAATTGAATTTATTAATTTTAAATTCCGTCAGTTCGTGCGGGATTTGAACCCTTTTACCCAGGGCAATAGCCTGGGTCTCTCGATCACTAGTTCAGTGACATTAACACAACACCACTGTCTCCCCCTCTCTTGCGCAAATCCTTCAATCTGTGTCCCCTAATCCTTGTGCCATTAGTTAATGGGAAGAGTTTTTCCTTGTTTAACTTGTACACTTCTATTAAATCCCCCCTCAAACTCCTTTATTCCAGGGAGAACAATTCCAACTTTTCCAACCTAACCTTGTAACTAAAACCCTTCATCCCTGGAACCATTCTGGTAAATCTCCTTTGCACCCTCTCATATCTTGAACCAGACACAATTCTCTAGTTGTGGCCTAACCAGAGCTTTATAAAGATTCAGTATAACTTCCCTGCTTTTGTACTCAATGCCTCTATTTATGAAGCCCAAGATCCCATACTAACCACACTGGCCACCTTCAAAGATCGATGTACATGCACCCCCAGGTCTCTCTGATCCTGCACACTCTTTAGAACTGTGTCATTAAGTATATATTGCCTCTCCCTATTCCTTCTGTCAAAATGCATCACCTCACACTTGTCAGTATTAAATTCCATCTGCCACCTCTCTGCCCATTCTGCTAGTCTATCTCTGTCCTATTGCAGTCGGTTCATATCATCCTTACTATTTGCCTCACCTCCAAGTTCGGTGTCGTCAGCAGATTTTGAGATTCGACTCTGTATTCCAAGATCCAAGTTGTTTATATGTAGCAAATAAAAGCAGTGGTCCCAGCACTGACCCTTGGGGAACACGACTGTCTACCATCCTCCAGTCTGGAAAAACAACCATTTACTACGATTCTGTTTTCTGTCCTCAAGCCAATTTATTAATTAAATTGGACACTTACCCACCTATTTCATGAGCCTCAATTTTGTTAACCAGCCTTGTATATAATACCTTATTAAACACTTTTTCATTTAAACAACATCCACCAGATTCCCCTCATCAACCTTCTCTGTTACCTCATCAAAACATTCAATTAGATTCGTCAAGTATGATCTGCCTTTTGCAAATCAGTGCTGGCTATCCTTAATTAACTCCAACCTCCAAGTGCCTGTTGAATTCTTCCCTAATTATGGTTTCTAAAAACTTACCCACCACTGACGTTTAAGTAATTGTCCTGTAGTTGCAAGGACTGTCCTTGCAGCCTTTCTTGAATAAGGGTGTCACATTTGCCACTCTGCAATCCTCTCGCACCTCCCCCCGTATCCAGGGTAGATTATGGCAAGCCATTCCGCTATCTCCACGTCCATTTCCATTAGCAACCAAGAATGCAAGCCATCCTCACCAGGTGACTTATCCACACCAAGCATTGCCAACCTTTTTAGTACCTCCCTGCTCTCAATTTTTACCCTATCCATTGCCTCTACTCTCTCCACTTCTACTGATCTAACTTTTGGGTCTAAAGGGATCAAAGGGTATGGGGCGAAAGCGGGAACAGGTTACTGAGTTGGATGATCAGCCGTGATCATAATAAATGGCGGAGCAGGCTCGAAGGGCCAAATGGCCTATTCCTATTTTTCTATGTTTCTATATTTTGTCAGTTTCCTCTTCCTTAGTAAACACTGATACAAAGTACTGGTTAATTATATTAGTCTTGCCCTGTGCCTCTAAGCATAGATTACCCTCTTGTCCTTAATAGGCCCCACTCCTCTTATTATCTGCTTACTTTTGCATGCTGGCAGAAGATTTTTGGGTTCCCTTTTCTGTTAACTGCCATTTTATTTGCCTGTTGTCTCTTTGCATTCCTCTCAACTTGTTGTATATGGCCTGGTTCTCACTTCAATAATTCACCTGATATGTATCAGACACCCTCTTTTATTTCATCGTCATTTCTATCTCCCTAGTCATCCAAGGAGCCCTGTTTTTGGTTCCCTTACCTTTCACTCTTGTTGGAATCCACCTAGCCTGTACCTGAAGCATCTTTTCTTTAAAAGATAACTCATTATTTCGATACAGCTCTTCCTGTCAGTCTTTGGTTCCATTGTAACCTGGCTAGATCTTTTCTCATCATATTGAAGTTAGCTCTCTTCCAGTCTAGACATTCTACCTTATTTCATTCCTTTTCTGAATTACTGATCTGAACCTTATGATACAATGATCCACTTGGCCCAGCTCATTTCGATAGCACTTTCCAAACCCGCGATCTTTACCACCTCGAAGGACAAGGGCAGCAAATACATGGGAACACCACCACCTGCAAGTTCCCCTCCAAGTCACACACCATCCTGACTTGGAACTATATCGCCGTTCCTTCACTGTCGCTGGGTTAAAATCCTGGAACTCCCTTCCTAACAGCACTGTGGGTAGACCTACCCCAAATGGACTGCAGTGGTTCAAGAAGGCAGCTCACCACCACCTTCTCAAGGGCAATAAATCCTGGCCTAGCCAGCGTCGCCCACATCCCACGAATAAATAAAAAGAAACATTATCCCAATCGATATTTGAGTAATTGAAGTAGCCCAATATTGCCACTCTGCAGTTCTTGTACATCTTTGTGATTTCCCTGCAGATTTGCAGCTCTCTCTCTCTTTCTACCTACTTGGAGGCCTATAGAATACATCCAGTAATGTGATCATACCCTTTTTGCTTCTCAACTCTAACCAAATGGATTCTGTCCATATCCCTTCCAGGACATCCTCTCTTTCCAACATTGCAGTGTCTTCCCTAATCAGTGCTGCCACCCCACCTCCCTTTTCTTCCATCTTTATCTTTTTTGAACACTTTATACCTTGTATATTAAGCACCCAGTCCTCCCCATTTTTAAGCCACGTTTCCATTATTGCCACTACATCATAGAATCATAGAAAGTTTATGGCACAGAAAGAGGCCACTTGGCCCATCGTGTCTGTGCCGGCCGAAAAACAATCCACCTATTCTAATCCCACCTTCCAGCATTTGGTCCGTAGCCCTGGAGCTTACAGCACTTGAGGTGCATATCCAGACTCCTTTTGAATGAGTTGAGGGTTTCTGCCTCAACTACCCTTTCAGGCAGTGAGTTCCAGACCATCACCACCCGCTGGGTGAAAAAGTTTTTCCTCATCTCTTCTCTAATCTTTCTGCCAATCACTTTAAATCTATGCTCCCTCGTCACTGACCTCTCTGCTAAGGTGTATAGACCCTTCACCTCCACTCTATCCAGGTCCCTGAAAATGTTGGACATTTCAATCAGATCTCCCCTCAGCCTTCTCTGTTCCAAGGAGAACAACCCCAGCCTATTCAATCTTTCCTCATTGCTGCATTTTCCAGTCCTGGGAACATCCTCGTAAATCTCCTCTGTACCCTCTCTAGTGCAATTACATCCTTTCTGTAATGAGGTGACCATGATGATCTTTGTATCCTCATTGGCTACAGGTGAGGTCCCAGAGGACTGGAGAATAGCCAATGTTGTTCCTTTGTTTAAGAAGGGTAGCAAGGATAATCCAGGAAATTATAGGCCGGTGAGCCTTACATCAGTGGTAGGGAAATTATTAGAGAGGATTCTTCGGGACAGGATTTACTCCCATTTGGAAACAAATGAACTTATTAGCAAGAGGCAGCATGGTTTTGTGAAGGGGAGGTCGTGTCTCACTAATTTGATTGAGTTTTTTGAGGAAGTGACGAAGATGATTGATGAAGGAAGGGCAGTGGATGTTGCCTTTGACAAGGCCCCTCATGGCAGACTGGTACAAAAGGTGAAGTCACACGGGATCAGAGGTGAGCTGGCAAGATGGATACAGAACTGGCTCGGTCATAGAAGACAGAGGGTATCAGTGGAAGGGTGTTTTTCTGAATGGAGGGATGTGACTAGTGGTGTTCCGCAGGGATCAGTGCTGGGATCTTTGCTCTTTGTAGTATATATAAATGATTTGGAGGAAAATGTAGCTGGTCTGATTAGTAAGTTTGCGGATGACACAAAGGTTGGTGGAGTTGTGGATAGTGATGAGGATTGTCAGAGGATACAGCAGGATATAGATCGGTTGGAGACTTGGGCGGAGAAATGGCAGATGGAGTTTAATCCGGACAAATTTGAGGTAATGCATTTTGGAAGGTATAATACAGGTGGGAAGTATACAGTAAATGGCAGAACCCTTAGGGCGGCACAGTGGCGCAGTGGTTAGCACCGCAGCCTCACA
Source organism: Heterodontus francisci (assembly GCF_036365525.1). NCBI lineage: Eukaryota > Metazoa > Chordata > Chondrichthyes > Heterodontiformes > Heterodontidae > Heterodontus > Heterodontus francisci. Next base: position 2,878,162 of record NC_090374.1, on the reverse strand, counting down.
GCTCCAGGGACCTGGGTTCGATTCCGGGTACTGCCTGTGTGGAGTTTGCAAGTTCTCCCTGTGTCTGCGTGGGTTTTCTCCGGGTGCTCCGGTTTCCTCCCACAAGCCAAAAGACTTGCAGGTTGATAGGTAAATTGGCCATTATAAATTGTCACTAGTATAGGTAGGTGGTAGGGAAATATAGGGACAGGTGGGGATGTTTGGTAGGAATATGGGATTAGTGTAGGATTAGTATAAATGGGTGGTTGATGTTCGGCACAGACTCGGTGGGCCGAAGGGCCTGTTTCAGTGCTGTATCTCTAATCTAATCTAATCTAATCTTAGGAGTATTGACAAGCAGAGAGATCTGGGCGTACAGGTCCACAGGTCACTGAAAGTGGCAATGCAGGTGGATAAGGTAGTCAAGAAGGCATACGGCATGCTTGCCTTCATCGGTCGGGGCATAGAGTATAAAAATTGGCAAGTCATGCTGCAGATGTACAGAACTTTAGTTAGGCCACACTTAGAATATTGCGTGCAATTCTGGTCGCCACACTACTAGAAGGACGTGGAGGCTTTGGAGAGGGTACAGAAGAGGTTTACCAGGATGTTGCCTGGTCTGGAGGGCATTAGCTATGAGGTGAGGTTGGATAAACTCGGATTGTTTTCACTGGAACGACGGAGGTGGAGGGTGACATGATAGAGGTTTACAAAGTTATGAGCGGCATGGACAGAGTGGATAGTCGGAACTTTTTCCCAGGGTGGAAGAGTCAGTTACTAGGGGGCATAGGTTTAAGGTGAGAGGGGCAAAGTTTAGAGGGGATGTGCGAGTTCTTTGCACAGAGGGTGGTGAGTGCCTGGAACCTGCTGCCGGGGGAGGTGGTGGAAGCAGGTACGATAATGACGTTTAAGAGGCATCTTGACAAATACATGAATAGGATGGGAATAGAGGGATACGGTCCCCGGAAGTGCCGAAGGTTTTAGTTTAGGCAGGCATCAAGATCGGCGCAGGCTTGGAGGGCCGAATGGCCTGTTCCTGTGCTGTACTGTTCTTTTTTCTTTGTTTGTTCTTTGTTCTTTGACCAGAACTGTACACAGTACTCAAGTTGTGGCCTAACCAATGAGTTATACAGTTCCAGCATAACCGCCCTGCTCTTATATTCTATACCTCGGCTAATAAAGGAAAGGATTCCATATGCCTTCTTAACCACCTTATCGACCTGTCCTGTTACCTTCAGGGATCTGTGGACACTCACTCCAAGATCCCTCACTCCCTCTACGCTTCTCAGTATTTTCCCATTGATCGTGTATTCCTTTACCTTGTTTGACCTCCCCAAATACATCACCTCACACTTCTCTGGGTTGAATTCCATTTGCCATTTTTCTGCCCATCTGACCAGGCTATCAATATCTTCCTGCAGCCTACAGCTATCCTCATCGCTATCTACCACACGTCAATCTTTGTGTCATCTGCAAGCGTCTTGATCGTGCCCCTAAATTTACGTCCAAATCGTTAATATCCACCACAAAAAACAGGGTACCCAGTACTGAGCCCTGTGGAACACCACTGGAAACAGCCCTCCAGTCGCTAAAACACCCATCAACAATTACCCTTTGTTTCCTGCAACTGAGCCAATTTTGTATCCACCTTGCTGCATTTCCCTGGATCCCATAGGATTTTATTTTTTTAACCAGTCTGCCATGTGGGATCTTGTCAAAAGCCTTGCTAAAATCCATGTAGACCATATCCACTGCACTACCCTCATCGATCTTCCTTGTGACTTCAAAAAAATTTGATCAAGTTGGTCAAACAAGACCTTCCCTTAACAAATCCATGCTGACTATCCTTGACTAACCTGTGACTTTCTAAGTGACAGTTTATCCTGTCTCTCAGAATAGATTCCAATAATTTGCCCACTACTGAGGTTAGACTGACTGGTCTGTAATTATTCGGTCTATCCTTCACTCCCTTTTTAAACAGAGGTACAACATTGTCCTTGACAGAGGACAAAGGATCGGCACAACGTCGTGGGCCGAAGGGCCTGTTCTGTGCTGTATTTTCTATGTTCTATATATTAGCAATTCTCCAATCCTCTGGCACCACACCTGTATCCAGTGAGGACTGGAAAATGATGGTCAGACCCTCTGCTATTTCCTCTCTTGTTTCTTTTAACAGCCAGTGATACATTTCATCTGGCCCTGGTAATTTATCCACTTTCAAGGATGCTTATCCGATTAATTCTTCCTCCTTAACTACAATATCTGCATCGTTCCCCTCTTTTGTGAAGACAGACGCAGAGTATTCAATCAGGCGGCACAGTGACGCAGTGGTTAGCACCGCAGCCTCACAGCTCCAGCGACCCGGGTTCAGTTCTGAGTACTGTCTGTGTGGAGTTTGCAAGTTCTCCCTGTGACTGCGTGGGTTTCCGCCGGGTGCTCCGGTTTCCTCCCACAGCCAAAGACTTGCAGGTTGATAGGTAAATTGGCCATTGTAAATTGCCCCTAGTGTAGGTAGGTGGTCGGAGAATTGAGGGAAGGTGGGGATGTGGTAGGGAATATGGGATTAATGTAGGATTAGTATAAATGGGTGGTTGATGGTCGGCACAGACTCGGTGGGCCGAAGGGCCTGTTTCAGTGCATTATCTCTTTATGACTCTGTGACTCTATAACCATACGAATATCTTCTGCTCCTACACACAGGTTACCTTTTTGGTCTTTTATGGGCCCTACTCTCTCCTTAGTTATCTTCTTACTCTTAATGTATTGATAAAGCATCTTCGGGTTCACCTTGATTTTGCTTACCAATGTTCTTTCATGCCCTCTCTTTACTTTCCTTATTTCCTTTTTGATTTCATCCCTCCACTTTCTATACTCCTCTCGGCTATCTGTAGTATTCCTGCACTGCTATTTCAGCTTACAGCTCACCAAACTCATTCAGCTGGAATGGGCGGGCTGTCTTACGAGGAAAGATTGGACAGGTTCGGCTTGTATCCGCTGGAATTTAGAAGAGTAAGAGGCGACTTGATTGAAACATGTAAGATTCTGAGGGGTCTTGACAGGGTGAATGTGGAAAGGATGTTTCCTCTTGTAGGAAATCTAGAACTAGGGGTCACTGTTCACAAATAAGGGGTCACCCGTTTAAGCCAGAGATGAGAATTTTTTTCTTTGAGGGTTGAGAGTCTTTGGAATTCTCTTCCTCAAAAGGCAGTGGAAGCAGAGTCTGTGAATATTTTTAAGGCAGAGGAGATAGATTCTTGATAAGCAAGGGGGTGAAAGGTTATCGGGGGTAGGCGGGAATGTGGAGTTGAGGTTACAATCAGATCAGCCATAATAATGAATGGTGGAGCAGGCTCGAGGGGCCGAGTGGCCTACTCTTCCCAATTCGTATGTTCACCATACTTTGTGTGTTTACACACATGCATTGTAATCCTGTCTCTGCATTCCTCGTAGTCCTTCTCAGTCCACTTCCTTCTATTACGTAACTACTTCGTTCTCTAGTATTGTCTAACATTTTCACATTATGCACCTTGTTCCTCTTTTCTACTTCTGTGTGTTGTTGGCCATCGTCCTGCCAGTTCAGTTTAAATCCTGTTTGCCTCCTGTCTGTTCACCAATCCTCTATAGGTGCTAATACATTTCCCCAACTTCATTAGTCCATATCTTGCACATCAACCTTTTGTGTGGCACCTTATCGAATGCCTTTTTTGAAATCCAAGTATACTACATCTTCTGGTTCACCGGCTCCACTTTATCTACCCTGCTACCCTGATTTGCATTGTTAAGAATTCCTTCATAACAGATTCCAGCATTTTCTCCGATGACTGATGTCAGGCTAACTGGCCTGTATTTTCCTGTTTGCTCTCTCCCTCCTTTCTTGATTGGCAGTGTTACATTTGCTAACTTCCAATCCGCTGGGACCATTCCATTTGGAAAATCATAACAGTGCATCCACTATCTCTGCAGCTCTTTTAGAACCCTAGGACATAGGCCATCAGGTCCTGGGGATATGTTGGCTTTCAGGGGGTGGGGTAGGGACTGCTGGTTTTTGGGAAGGGTTTGTATAGGGGATTTGGGTTTGGGGAGGGGGCTGTAATGGGAGAGCTGCTGATATCCTGCTGTGTTTCAGTGTCCTAGTGAGTATCAGGAGAGAATGGGCCGGAACATGGACGACTATGAGGACTTTGAGGAGAACACTAACACTTACCCAAGTGAGAAGAGTCTGGTGAAGCTGCACAAACAAGTGAGTCCCAGCTGGGCTTACATCGCTGGGATATCTGTGCTGGGTCAGGGTTACTGCTGGTCCCTGTTGGGTTTATCCTGGGATATTGGGGCTGGGTCAGGGTTACTGCTGGTCCCTGTTGGGTTTATCCTGGGATATTGGGGCTGGGTCAGGGTTACTGCTTTTCCCTGTTGGGTTTATCCGCCACTGCTGTTCCAGTATATGATGTTTCCCCTTATTTTGCTTCTGTTTGTAGGCAGGAGGAACAGTAGAAGCACTGTGAGGGACATTGTGAGAGCAAAGCATTTGTATTCATCTCGCACCTCAGAGATAACCCTGACTCGACCTGATCACATCCTTGGGACATTCCAAAGCATTTCACAGTCAGAACTCACAAAGAGCACGGGATGGGAACCTGAAGTGTGCATGGGAGAGCTCCCATCCCTCTGTGACTGAGAGCTCCCATCCCTCTGTGACTGAGAGCTCCCATCCCTCTGTGACTGAGAGCTCCCATCCCTCTGTGACTGAGAGCTCCCATCCCTCTGTGACTGAGAGCTCCCATCCCTCTGTGACTGAGAGCTCCCATCCCTCTGTGACTGAGAGCTCCCATCCCTCTGTGACTGAGAGCTCCCATCCCTCTGTGACTGAGAGCTCCCATCCCTCTGTGACTGAGAGCTCCCATCCCTCTGTGACTGAGAGCTCCCATCCCTCTGTGACTGAGAGCTCCCATCCCTCTGTGACTGAGAGCTCCCATCCCTCTGTGACTGAGAGCTCCCATCCCTCTGTGACTGAGAGCTCCCATCCCTCTGTGACTGAGAGCTCCCATCCCTCTGTGACTGAGAGCTCCCATCCCTCTGTGACTGAGAGCTCCCATCCCTCTGTGACTGAGAGCTCCCATCCCTCTGTGACTGAGAGCTCCCATCCCTCTGTGACTGAGAGCTCCCATCCCTCTGTGATATTTGCCTTTTCACAAGAAAGATACTAGAAATGGTTAAATAACTAAATGATGCCCCAGGACCAGACTGTGTGTGTCTGAGTTCGTAGAGATCGGGGGTGATTCCTGTGGTGCGAATTCCCTCAGACTATTTCCAGACGGTCACAGTTGTGCCCCTTCCCCCATCGGCAGCCCTCCCTCTGTTTTCCTTCACCCCCGCACCCCCCCAACCAAGCACTCGTCTCCCTCTCCCTCCCCATCTGTTGCCTGTCATCCCGTACGTCTGGCTGTGCTGATGGTGTTCTGTTTTTGGAAGGTAATTTATGTGGTTCAGAGACACCAGCGGACCCAGGTGCAGTGGAAGATGTTGCTGGAAGAAGCTTTCCACCTCGAGGACGTGGCCAAGAACGAAACGAGCAGCAGCCGGCAGTTTGTGCGTGGGTTCCAGTCCCCGGACACCAAGGGCTGGGTTTCCCACTACATCTACACGCCCAGAGTGGGTGAGTAACAGGTGAGGGGGCTTCTCCCCCTCACCCTCCCTCCCCCGTCCACCCCGCCCTCCCCCGTCCACCTCTCGCTTCCCCTCACCCTCCCTCTCACCCCCGTTCACCTCTCCCTCCCTCATTCACCTCTCCTTCCCCCTCACCCTCCCTCCCCCGTCCACCCCGCCCTCCCCCGTCCACCTCTCGCTTCCCCTCACCCTCCCTCTCACCCCCGTTCACCTCTCCCTCCCTCATTCACCTCTCCTTCCCCCTCACCCTCCCTCCCCCGTCCACCCCTCCCTCCCCCGTCCACCCCTCCCTCCCCCGTCCACCCCTCCCTCCCCGTCCACCCCTCCCTCCCCCGTCCACCCCTCCCTCCCCGTCCACCCCTCCCTCCCCCGTCCACCCCTCCCTCCCCCGTCCACCCCTCCCTCCCCCGTCCACCCCTCGCTTCCCCTCACCCTCCCTCTCACCCCCGTTCACCTCTCCCTCCCCCGTTCACCTCTCCCTCCCCTTCACCCTCCCTCCCTCATTCACCTCTCCTTCCCCCTCACCCTCCCTCCGCCGTTCACCTCTCCCTCCACCCTTGCATCCCCCTCCCTCATGCCCCCTTCCCTCACGTGCACACCCTTCACCGCTCCCTAGCGCGCTCATCTCTCACCTGCTCTCTCCCCCTGACCCCGCTCTCTCGGCCCCCCCCCCCCCCCGGGACCCCACTCTCTCGGTGCCCCCCCGGGACCCCACTCTCTCGGTGCCCCCCCGGACCCCACTCTCTCGGCGCCCCCCGACCCCGCTCTCTCGGCGCCCCCCCGACCCCGCTCTCTCGGCGCCCCCCGACCCCGCTCTCTCGGCGCGCCCCCCCCCCCCCCCGACCCCGCTCTCTCGTGGCCCCCCCCCCCCCCCCCCCCGACCCCGCTCTCTCGGCGCCCCCCGACCCCGCTCTCTCGGCGCCCCCCGACCCCGCTCTCTCGGCGCCCCCCGACCCCGCTCTCTCGGCGCCCTCCCCGACCCCGCTCTCTCGGCGCCCCCCCGACCCTTTCTCTATCTCTGTCCCCCCTCCCCTCGCTCCTGCTCCACTGTCCCTTTCCCTGTTTTCTCCCCTTACCCCTCTCTCCTCCCGTCACCCCCCTCTCTCCTCACTGCCCTTGCATCCCCACCCCCCCAACTCACTGACTTCCCTTCCCCTCACTCTTGTGGCCCATCAGCCCCTAATGCTGTGCTTTTCTCCCGCAGAGTGGTACTGGGAGTGTTTGCTACGTGGTTTGTGTTACCGGATTCTGGCTGTGGTGCTGTCTGTCTTCTCCATGGTCGTGGTCTGGTCTGAGTGCACCTTCTTCAGCACTAGTCCTGTCCTCTCGCTCTTTGCCATCTTCATCCAGGTGGCAGAGAAAACCTACAATTACCTGTACATTGAGGTGGGTACTGAGGGGTTTTGGGCTAGGCTGGGGGGTGCTGGTGGTTGAAGGGTCTGGGTCCTGATTGGCAATGAGCTGCGTGTCAGGGACAGGTGTTCGGGGAGCTAGCGTTTGGGTCCTCTTTGTGCTAATGCTCTTTCTCTCACTCCCTGTAGATGGCTTGCTTCATCAGTATCTTCTTCCTGAGTAACTGCATCTACTCCACCGTGTTCAGGATTCGAGTCTTCAATTACTATTACCTGGCCCCACATCACCAGACTGACGCCTACAGTCTACTCTTCAGCGGAATGTGAGTTGTCTGGGTGTCCCAACACAGGCTGGCTGTTCACTAAGCCTATTAACTTGCATCTCACACCCAGCTTGATATTATCTCCTGAGGTTCACCAGATAACAGGGGAATGTTGGAGGGAGAATAGGAAGAGGCCCTTGAGCCTGTTCAACCAGTCACGTGTGATCATAGCTGATATGTCTCGACTTCATTTACCTGCCTTGGGTGCGGATGCCTGAATCCCTTCCCCAACTATCACTCTGAGCTTTGACACAGCTTTCAGTTCCAGATTTCACTGCACTTTGTCACTGCTGAATGACCTGTCTCGAATTTTAAGATTCTGCTGTCTTGTGTGGGACTTCCACCTCCAAAGGAATCGTTTCTGTCTGCCAGTCTTCCCTTTAAAATTTAGCATTTGTATGCAGCCAGTATTTTTCCAGTGTGTGACTGCACACGCAGATTATTTGTAATGGAGCACAGTCTGTGAGATAACTTCCCAGCTGCAAAGTCTACCCCATCAAATTCTTTAATAACCTAATAACCTCTTCTAGATCACCCATTATTCTTCTCAACTCTAGGGAATAGAAGCCCAGTCTGTGCGACCTCGCTTTATAATTTGGGTGAATCTGTGCTGCTCCCCCTCCCCCTCCAAATTAAAAAGCAGAACCACAAAGGTAATAATCTCCGGATTACTACCTGAGCCATGTGCAAATTGGCATTGGGTAAATAAGAATCGAGGTAAATGCGTGGCGCAAAGATTTTTTATTCATTCATGGGATGTGGGCGTCGCTGGCCAGGCCAGCATTTATGGCCCATCCCTAATTGCCCTTGAGAAGGTGGTGGTGAGCTGCCTTCTTGAACTGCTGCAGTCCATTTGGGGTAGTTACACCCACAGTGCTGTTAGGAAGGGAGTTCCATGATTTTGACCCAGCGACAGTGAAGGAACAGTGATATAGTTCCAAGTCAGGATGGTGTGTGACTTGGAGGGGAACTTGCAGGTGGTGGTGTTCCCATGCATCTGCTACCCTTGTGCTTCTAGTTGGTAGAGGTCGCGGGTTTGGAAGGTGCTGTCAAAGGACCCTTGGTGCATTGCTGCAGTGCATCTTGTAGATGGTGCACACTGCTGTCACTGTGCGTCGGTGGTAGAGGGAGTGAATGTTTGTGGATGCTGTGCCAATCAAGTGGGTTGCCTTGTCCTGGATGGTGTCGAGCTTCTTGAGTGTTGTTGTAGCTGCACCCATCCAGGCAAGTGGAGAGTATTCCATCACACTCCTGACTTGTGGCCTTGTAGATGGTGGACAGGCTTTGGGGAGTCAGGATAGATTCTGATTCATGGGACACAGACACCAGTACTGGGGAAGGAGAGAGCTGTTCTGTTGGGATGGGCTTCACCTGAACCATGCTGGGACCAGTGTACTGGCGAATCATGTAACCGGGGTTGTAGATAAGGCTTTAACTAAATAGTGGGGGGGAGGGTTCAATTGAAGGGAAGTTTAAAAAGTCGAAAAGTAATGAGAGAGCAGAGGTGCAGGGTAGTGAAGGGGCATATGTTAATCAGAGAGTGACAGGAAGAGATAGAAAATACAAGCACAAGAGTACAGCAGAAATTAGAACTCGAGTAGGTAAAAATAGTTAAAAAGTCAAAGCTTAAGGCTCTTTATCTGAATGCATGTAGCATTTGTAACATGATAGATGAGCTGATGGCACAGATAGAAATAAATGAATATGATTTGACAGCTATCACAGAGACATGGTTGCAGGAAACGCAATGTTCAAGCATAGAGTCGTAGAGTCGTACAACATAGAAACAGGCTCTTCGGCCCACTGCGTCCATGCCGACCATAATGCCTATCTATACTAATCCCACCTGCCTGCATTAATTCCATATCCCTCTATGCCTTGCTCATTCAAGTACTTGTCCAGTTATCTCTTAAATGTTGCTACTGTTCCTGCCTCCACCACCTCCTCTGGCAGCTCATTCCAGATACCCACTATTCTTTGTGTGAGAAATTTACCCCTTTGATCCCCTTTAAACCTCCTCCCTCTCACCTTAAATCTATACCCTCTAGTTTTAGTCACCCCTACCATGGGAAACAGACTCTGGCTATCTACCCTATCTATGCCTCTCATAATTTTATATACCTCTATCATGTCCCCTCTCAGCCTCCTTCGCTCCAGGGAAAACAGACCCAGCCGATCCAATCTCTCTTTATAATTCAAGCCCTCCAAGTCAGGCAACATGCTTGTGAATCTTTTCTGCACCGGCTCGAGCTTAATCACATCTTTCCTTAGAATATTGCATGCAATTCTGGTCGCCACACTACCAAAAGGATGTGGAGGCTTTGGAGAGGGTACAGAAGAGGTTTACCAGGATGTTGCCGGGTCTGGAGGGCATTAGCTATGAGAGGTTGGATAAACTCGGATTGTTTTCACTGGAACGACGGAGGTGGAGGGGCGACATGATAGAGGTTTACAAAGTTATAAGCGGCATGGACAGAGTGGATAGTCAGAAGCTTTTTCCCAGGGTGGAAGAGTCAGTTACTAGGGGACATAGGTTTAAGGTGAGAGGGGCAAAGTTTAGAGCGAATGTGCGAGGCAAGTTCTTTACACAGAGGGTGGTGAGTGCCTGGAACTTGTTGCCGGGGGAGGTAGTGGAAGCAGGTACCATAGAGACGTTTAAGAGGCATCTTGACAAATACATGAATAGGATGGGAATAGAGGGATACGGACCCCGGAAGTGCAGAAGGTTTTAGTTTAGGCAAGCATCAAGATCGGCGCAGGCTTGGAGGGCCGAATGGCCTGTTCCTGTGCTGTACTGTTCTTTGTTCCTGTAGTGCGGTGACCAGAACTGCACACACTACTCCAAATGCGGCCTAACCAACGCTATGTACAACTGTAACATGACGTCCCATCTCCTGTACTCAATGCCTCGGCTGATGAAGGCAAGCATGCCATATGCCTTCTTCACCACCCTGTCTACCTGTGTTGCCACTTTCAGGGAACTATGTACTTGCACCCCAAGGTCTCTCTGATCAACAACACTCCCCAGGGCCCTGCCATTCACTGTATATGTCCTGCCCTGGTTTAACTTCCCAAAATGCATCACTTCACACTTGTCTGCGTTAAATTCCATTTGCCAATCCCTTGCCCACTTTCCCAGTTGATCGATATCCTGTTATAACCTTAGACAACCTTCTTCACTGTCCACTATACCACCAATTTTGGTGTCATCTGCAAACTTACTAATCATGCCCCTTACATTCACATCCAAGTCATTAATATATATGACAAACAACAGAGGGCCCAGCACCGATCCCTGTGGCACACCACTGGTCACCGGCCTCCAACCTGAAAAACAACCCTCCACTACCACCCTCTGCCTCCTATCACCAAGCCAATTTTGTATCCAATTTGCTAGCTCACCCTGGATCCCATGTGTTCGAACCTTCTGGACCAGCCTACCATGCGGGACCTTGTCAAAGGCATTGCTAAAGTCCATGTAGACAACGTCCATCGCCCTGCCCTCATCAATCCTCTTGGTCACCTCCTCGAAAACTCAATCAAATTCGTGAGACATGATTTCCCACGCACAAAGCCATGCTGACTGTCCCTAATCAGACCTTGCCTTTCCAGATGCATATAAATCCTGTCTCTTAGAATCCCTTCCAATAACTTTCCCACCACTGATGTAAGGCTCACTGGCCTGTAGTTCCCTGGCTTATCCCTGCTGCCCTTCTTAAATAAAGGCACAACATTAGCTATCCTCCAGTCTTCCAGTACCTCACCCGTGGCTAACGATGATACAAAAATCTCTGCCAGGGCCCCAGCAATCTCCTCCCTTGCTTCCCATAGCATCCTAGGATACACCTGGTCAGGCCCTGGGGATTTATCCACCTTAATGCGCTTCAAGACCTCCAACACCTCCTCCTTTGTAATGTTGATATGCTCCAGGATATCGCTGTTCCCTCCCTTGAACACACGAGCTTCCATGACCTTCTCCACGGTAAATACGGACGAGAAGTATTCATTTAAGACCTCGCCCATTTCCTGTGGCTCCACACATAGATTACCACACTGATCCTTAAGGGGACCTACTCTCTCCCTAGCTACCCTTTTACTCTTAATATACTTATAGAATCTTTTAGGATTCTCCTTTATCTTATCTGCCAGGGAAATCTCATGGCCCCTTTTCACCCTCCTAATTTCATTAAGTGTACTCCTACATCCCCTATACTCCTCGAGGGACTCGCTTGATCCCAGCTGCCTATACCTAACATATGCCTCCTTCTTTGTCCAGACCAGACCCTCAATATCCCTCGTCAACCAAGGTTCCCTAAACTTGATATTCGACATTCTGGCAGAATAGGCAAAAAGGAAAAGGATGTGGGGTAGCTTTGTTATTAAAGGAAGGGATCAGTGCAGTTGTGAATAATGATTTAGGTGTAATAGATTGTGATGTAGAATCAGTTTGGGTGGAAATAAGGAATAGCAAGGGAAAGAAATCACGGGTGGGAGTGGTCTGGAGGCCCCCGAGGAGTTGCCTCTCTGTAGGACAAAATATTAATCAGGAAATAATGGAGGCGTGTAAGAAGGGCACTAAAATTATCATGGATGATTTTAATCTGCATATAGACTTGACAAGTCAAATTGGCAAGGGTAGCATGGAAGACGAATTTGTAGAGTGCATCAGGGATTGTTACTTAGAGCAATACATCGCAGAACCTAACCGGGAACAGGCTATTTTAGATTTGGTATTGTGTAATAGAACATAGAACAGTACAGCACAGTACAGGCCCTTCGGCCCACGATGTTGTGCCGACCCTTTAACCTACTCTAAGATCAAACTACCTACATATGCTTCATTCTACTATCATCCATGTACCTATCCACGAGTCGCTTAAATGTCCCTAATGTATCTGCTTCTACTACCACCACTGGCAGTGCATTCCACGCACCCACCACTCTCTGTGTAAAGAACCTACCTCTGACATCTCCCCGAAACCTTCCTCCAGTCACCTTAAAATTATGCCCTCTGGTGATAGCCCTTTCCACCCTGGGAAAAAGTCTCTGGCTATCCACTCTATCTATCCCTCTCATCATCTTGTACCCCTCTATCAAGTCACCTCTCATCCTTCTTCGCTCCAATGAGAAAAGCCCTAGCTCCCTCAATCTTTCTTCGTAGGACATGCCCTCCAGTCCAGGCAGCATCCTGGTAAATCTCCTCTGCACCCTCTCTAAAGCTTCCACATCCTTCCTATAATGAGGCGACCAGAACTGAACACAATATTCCAAGTGTGGTCGAACCAGGGCCTTATAGAGCTGCAGCATAACCTCGCGGCTCTTAAACTCAATCCCCCTGTTAATGAAAGCCAACACACCATACGCCTTCTTAACAACCCTATCAACTTGGGTGGCAACTTTGAGGGATCTATGGACGTGGACCCCAAGATCCCTCTGTTCCTCCACACTGCCAAGAATCCTGTCTTTAAGCCTGTATTCCCCATTCAAATTCGACCTTCCAAAATGAATCACTTCACACTTTTCCAGGTTGAACTCCATCTGCCACTTCTCAGCCCAGCTCTGCATCCTGTCAATGTCCCGTTGCAACCTACAACAGCCCTCCACACTATCCACAACTCCAGCAACCTTCGTGTCATCGGCAAACTTGCTAACCCAGCCTTCCACTTCCTCATCCAAGTCATTTATAAAAATCACAAAGAGCAGAGGTCCCAGAACAGATCCCTGCGGAACACCACTGGTCACCGAGCTCCAGGCTGAATACTTTCCATCTACTATCACCCTCTGTCTTCTATGGGCCATCCAATTCTGTATCCAGACAGCCAACTTTCCCTGAACCCCATGCCTCGTTACTTTCTGAATGGGCCTACCATAGGGAACCTTATCAAACGCCTTGGTAAAATCCATATACACCACATCCACTGCTCTTCCTTCATCAATGTGTTTTGTCACATCCTCAAAGAATTCAATAAGGCTTGTGAGGCATGACCTGCCCCTCACAAAGCCATGCTGACTGTCTCTAATCAAACCATGCTTTTCCAAATAATCATAAATCCTGTCTCTCAGAATCCTCTCCAATAATTTGCCCACTACCGACGTAAGACTGACTGGTCTGTAATTCCCAGGGTTATCCCTATTCCCTTTCTTGAACAAGGGAATAACATTTGCAACCCTCCAATCATCCGGTACTACTCCAGTGGACAGTGAAGACGCAAAGATCATCGCCAAAGGCGCAGCAATCTCTTCCCTCGCTTCCCGTAATATCCTTGGGTATATCTCGTCTGGCCCTGGGGACTTATCTATCCTCATGTCTTTCACAATTTCCAGCACATCCTCCTTCTTAACATCAACCTGTTCGAGCATATCAGCCTGTTTCACGCCGTCCTCACAAACGACCAGGTCCCTCTCACTAGTGAATACTGAAGCAAAGTATTCATTTAGGACCTCCCCTACCTCCTCCGACTTCAGGCACAAGTTCCCTCCACTATCCCTGATCGGCCCTACCCTCACTCTGGCCATCCTCTTGTTCCTCACATAAGTGTAGAACGCCTTGGGATTTTCCTTAATCCTACCCGCCAAGACTTTTTCATGTCCCCTTCTAGCTCTCCTAAGTCCATTCTTCAGTTCCTTCCTGGCTACCTTATAACCCTCTAGAGCCCTGTCTGATCCTTGCTTCCTCAACCTTAAGTAAGCTTCCTTCTTCCTCTTGACTAGCTGTTCCACATCTCTTGTCATCCAAGGTTCCTTCACCCTACCATCCCTTCCTTGCCTCATCGGGACAAACCTATCCAGCATTCGCAGCAAGTGCTCCCTAAACAACCTCCACATTTCTGTCGTGCATTTCCCTGAGAATATCTGTTCCCAATTTACGCTTCCCAGTTCCTGCCTAATAGCATTGTAATTCCCCCTCCTCCAATTAAATATTTTCCCATCCCGTCTGCTCCTGTCCCTCTCCATGACTATAGTAAAGGTCAGGAAGTTGTGATCACTATCACCGAAATGCTCTCCCACCGAGAGATCTGCCACCTGGCCTGGTTCGTTGCCAAGCACCAAATCCAATATAGTCTCCCCTCTAGTCGGCCTATCGACATATTGAGTGAGGAAACCTTCCTGGACACACCTGACAAAATCTGCTCCATCCAAACTATTTGCACTAAGGAGGTTCCAATCAATATTAGGGAAGTTGAAGTCACCCATGACAACAACCCTGTTACTTCTGCACCTTTCCAAAATCTGCCTCCCAATCTGTTCCTCCGTGTCTCTGTTGCTATTGGGGGGTCTATAGAAAACTCCCAATAAAGTGACTGCTCCTTTCCTGTTTCTGACTTCCACCCATACTGACTCAGTAGACAAACCCTCCTCGACGACCTCCCTTTCTGCAGCTGTGATACTATCCCTGATTAGCAATGCCACTCCCCCACCTCTTTTACCTCCCTCCCTATTCCTTTTGAAACATCTAAACCCCGGAACATCCAACATCCATTCCTGCCCCTGTGATATCCAAGTCTCCGTAATGGCCACAACATCGTAGCTCCAAGTACTGATCCATGCTCTAAGTTCATCACCCTTATTCCTGACACTTCTTGCGTTAAAATAGACACATTTCAGCCCATCATACTGGCTGCAACTTTGCCCGGTCAACTGTCTAACCTTCCTCACAGACTCTCTGCACTCGGTATCTGCCTGTTCAACAGCTACCCCATCCACTGATCCGTAGCTCCGGTTCCCATCCCCCTGCCAAACTAGTTTAAACCCTCCCGAAGAGCTCTAGCAAACCTCCCACCCAGGATATTGGTGCCCCTCCAGTTCAGATGCAACCCGTCCTTCTTGTACAGGTCCCACCTTCCCCAGAAGGTATCCCAATGATCTACATATCTGAATCCCTCCCTCCTCCACCAGCTCTGTAGCCACGTGTTCAGCTGCACTCGCTCTCTGTTTCTAGCCTCACTAGCACGTGGCACCGGTATCAATCCTGAGATTACTACTCTGCTCGTCCTGCCTTTCAGCTTCCAACCTAACTCCCTATATTCGCTTTTCAGGTCCTCATCCCTTTCCCTAGCTATGTCATTGGTACCGATGTGTACCACGACCTCTGGCTGCTCCCCCTCCCCCTTAAGAATCCCGTAGACTCGATCCGAGACATCCCTGACCCTGGCACCCGGGAGGCAACAAACCATCCGGGAGTCTCGTTCGCGACCACAGAATCTCCTGTCTGTTCCTCTAACCATTGAATCTCCTATCACTATCGCTCTCCTATTCTCCCCCTCAGTGCCAGAGACCTGGCCGCTGTTGCTTTCCCCTGGTAGGTCGTTCCCCCCCCCCAACCGTATCCAAAACGGTATACTTATTATTGAGGGGAACGGCCACAGGGGATCCCTGCACTGTGCGCCTGTTCCCTTTCCCTCCCCTAACGGTCACCCAGCTACCTTTATCCTGTAACTTAGGTGTCACTACTTCCCTATAACTGCTCTTTATCACCCCCTCAGCCTCCTGAATGATCCGAAGTTCATCCAGTTCCAGCTCCAGTTCCCTAACGCAGTCTGTGAGGAGCTGGAGTTGGGTGCACTTCTCACAGGTGAAGTCAGCAGGGACACAAGTGGTGACCCTTACCTCCCACATCCTGCAAGAGGAGCATGCAACTGCCCTAGCTTCCATCCCCTCTGCTCTAAATTGACACAGAGATTAAGTAAAAATAAAGGAAAACCTTACCTTACCAAACCCTCCACACAAGAGTCCTTTTTTTTTGGTTAGAGGAGGAGGATGGGTGGGAGACACTACACATGTAGTGTTTCGGGTTTAGCCACTGCCGGAATATATAAGTTCACTTACCCAGCAGTCCCTGTGTCCGCGTCCGCCGAATCGCTAGGTAAGTACTTTATCGTGAAACTTACCTTCCCAGCTGCCCCCCGTCTCGCACTCTCACTGCTACCGCTGTTCAAATGGAAGAAAGAAATACCCACCAATCACTTACCAGCTCTCCTGTGACGTCACACTTCAATTTTTGCTGGTCAAGCAGGTCCACAGAACAGAACAGAGCATAGCACTCTCACTGCTGCTTCTGGTCTCTGGCTTCGGCTCCTTTTATCTCCCGGCTCCCCTCGCCTATTCCCGCTCTCACTGCTGCTTCTGGTCTCTGGCTTCGGCTCCTTTTATCTCCCGGCTCCCCTCGCCTATTCCCGCTCTCACTGCTGCTTCTGGTCTCTGGCTTCGGCTCCTTTTATCTCCCGGCTCCCCTCGCCTATTCCCGCTCTCACTGCTGCTTCTGGTCTCTGGCTTCGGCTCCTTTTATCTCCCGGCTCCCCTCGCCTATTCCCGCTCTCACTGCTGCTTCTGCCTCTACCGTCCTTTCAGGAGGTGAGTTCCAGACTCCACCACCCTCTGGATTAAAGAACTAAACTCCCCTCTCATCCTTCCACCAATTACTTCAAATCTATGACCCCTGGTTACTGACCCCAAAGATAGGTGAGAAAGCAAGTTGTGAGGGGGACACAGTGTCTGCAAAGAGATATAGATCGGTTAAGTGAGTGGGCAAAAATTTGGCAAATGGAGTATAATGTGGAAAATGTGAGGTTGTCCACTTTGGTAGGAAGAATAAAAAAGCAGAATATTTAAATGGAGAGAGACTGCAGAACGCTGCGGTACAGAGGGATCTGGGTGTTCTTGTACATGAAAAAGTTAGCATGCAGGAACAGCAAGTAATTAGGAAGGCAAATGGAAATGTTGGCATTTATTGCTAGGGGGCTGGGTTTAAAAGGAGGGAAGTCTTGTTACAACTGTACAGGGCATTGGTGAGATCACACACAGAGTACTGTGTACAGTTTTGATCTCCTTAGAAACATAGAAAAATAGGAGCAGGAGTAGGCCATTCGGCCCTTCGAGCCTGCTCCACCATTCAATACGATCATGGCTGATCATCCAAACTCAGTAACCTGTTCCCGCTTTCTCCCCGTATCCCTTGATCCCTTTAGCCCTAAGAACTATATCTAACTCTTTCTTGAATATATTTAATGATTTGGCCACAACTGCTTTCTGTGGTCGAGAATTCCACAGGTTCACCATTCTCTGGGTGACGAAATCTCTCCTTATCTCAGTCCTAACTGCCTTACCCCTTATCCTTAGACTGTGAACCCATGGTCCTGGACTCCCCCGTCATCGGGAACATCCTTCCTGCATCTAGTCTATCCAGTACTGTTAGAATTTTGTAGGTTTCTATGAGATCCCCTCTCATTCTGCTAAACTCTAGAGAATACAAGCCTAATTGATCCAATCTCTCTTCATATGTCAGTCCTGCCATCCCAGGAATCAGTCTGGTGAACCTTTGCTGCACTGCCTCCATAGCAAGAACATCCTTCCTCAGATAAGGAGACCAAAACTGCACACAATATTCCAGATGTGGTCTCACCAAGGCCCTGTATAATTGCAACATTTATCCACATTATACTGCATCTACCATATATTTGCCCACTCACTCAACCTGTCCAAATCACACTGGAGCTTCTCTGCATCCTCCTCACAGCTCACTCTCCCACCCAGCTTTGTGTCATCTGTAAACTTGGATATATTACATTTAATTCCCTCGTCTATATCATTAATATATATTGTGAATAGCTGGGATCCTAGCACTGATCCCTGCGGTACCCCACTAGTCACTGCCTGCCACTCGGAAAAAGACCCAATTATTCCTACTCTTCGTTTCCTGTCTGCCAACTAGTTCTCTATCCATGTCAGTACCTTACCCCCAATCCCATGCGCTTTAATTTTGCACGCTAATCTCTTAATCTGAAAGTCTAAATATACCACATCCACTGGTTCTCCCTTATCAACTCTACTAGTTACATCCTCAAAAAATTCCAGTAGATTTGTCAAGCATGATTTCCCTTTTGTAAATCCGTGTTGACTTTGTCCGATCCTGTCATTGCTTCCCAACTGCTCTGCTATTACATCTTTTATAATGGACTTTAGCATTTTCCCCACTATTGATGTCAGGCTAACTGGTCTATAATTCCCTGTTTTCTCTCTACCTCCTTTTTTAAATAGTGGGCTTACATTAGCTACCCTCCAATCTGTTGTAACTGTTCCAGAGTCTATAGAATTTTGAAAAATGACCAGCAATGCCTCTACTATTTCAAGGGCCACTTCCCTAAGTACTCTGGGGTGTAGATTATCAGGCCCGGGGGATTTATCAGCCTTCAATCCCATCAATTTCCCTAACACCATTTCTCTACTAATACTGATTTCATACAGTTCCTCCTTCTCACTAGACCCTATGTTCCCCAACATTTCTGGACGGTAATTTTTGTCGTCCTCTGTGAAGACAGAACCAAAGTATGTATTTAATTGTTCTACCATTTCTTTGTTCCTCATTATAAATTCTCCTGTTTCTGACTGTAAGGGACCCACATTTGTCTTCACTAACCTTTTTCCCTTCACATATCTATCGAAGCTTTTACAGTCAGTTATTATGTTCTCTGCAGCTTACTCTCATACTCTATTTTCCCCTTATTAATCAACCCCGTTGTCCTCCTTTGCTGAATTCTAAACTGCTCCCAATCCTCAGGTTTGCTGCTTGTTCTGGCCATTTTATATTTCTCTTCCTTGGATCTAACACTATCCCTAATTTCTTTTGTAAGCCATGGTTGAGCCACCTTCCTATTTTATTTTTGCGCCAGACAGGAATGAACAATTATATTAATATAAAATCAAAATACTGCAGATGCTGGAAATCTGAAATAAAAACAAGAAATGCTGGAAATACTCAGCAGGTCTGGCAGCATCTGTGCAGAGAGAAACAGCTAACGTTTCAGGTCAGAGACCCTTCAGAACAATTGTTGTAATTCATCCATGCACTCTTTAAATACTAGCCATTGCCTATCCAATGTTCACCCTTTTAAGCAGCGTTTCCCAAACTATCATAGCCAGCTCGCACCTCATACCTTCATAGTTTCCCTTATTTAGATTCAGGACCCTAGTCTCGGAATCAACTCTTTCATTCTCCATCTTAATGAAGAATTCTATCATGTTATGGTCGCTCTTCCCCAAGGGACTCCTCACAACAAGATTGTTACCTAATCCTTTCTCATTACACAATACCCAGTCTAGAATGGCCTGTTCTCCAGTTGGTTCCTCAACATATTAGTCCAAAAAACCATCTCATACGCACTCCAGGAATTCCTCTTCTACAGTATTGTTGCTAATTTGGCTTGCCCAATCTATATGTAGATCAAAGTCATCCATAATTACAGTTGCACTCCTATTGCATGTGTCTCTAATTTCCTGTTTATTGCCATCCTCTACATCACCACTGCTGTTTGGGGATCCAAATACAACCCCCAGCAACATTTTCTGTCCTTGGTGTTTCTTCGCTCCACCCATACAGATTCCACAT
Source organism: Heterodontus francisci (assembly GCF_036365525.1). Classification (NCBI taxonomy): domain Eukaryota; kingdom Metazoa; phylum Chordata; class Chondrichthyes; order Heterodontiformes; family Heterodontidae; genus Heterodontus; species Heterodontus francisci. The sequence continues at coordinate 2,858,462 of NC_090374.1, read as the reverse complement.
CAGGATTCTCTGAGCTAATATCCTTCCTCACTATTGTATTGATTTCTTCTTTTACTAACAACGCTACTCCACCTCCTTTCCCTTTTTGCCTGTCCTTCCTAAATATTGAATACTCTTGGATGTTCAGTTCCCATCTTTGGTCACCCTGCAGCCATGTCTCCGTAATCGCAACTATATTGTATCCATTTGCATCTATTTGTGCGGTTAATTTGCTTATCTTATTGCGAATACTCCGCGCATTGAGACACAATGCCTTTAGGCTTGTCATTTTAACATTCTTAGTCATCTTAGCATTATTTCGCACTATGGCCCTATTTGTTTCTTGCCTTTGATTTCTATGCCTTCCACTTCTGCCTTTTTGTTTCCTGTCTTTCGTTTCTATCCTTGTTTCCTCCTCCTCAGTCTCCTCGCTCAGGTTCCCATTCCTCAGCCGTTTTAGTTTAAATCCTCCCGAACAGCACTAGCAATCGCCCCTGCAAGGACATCGGTTCCGGTCCTGCCTGGGTGTAACCCGTCCCGCTTGTACAGGTCCCACCTTCCGCAGAATCGGCCCCGATGTCCCAGGAATCTAAATCCCTCCCTCCTGCACCATTTCTCCAGCCACACATTCATTTGGTCTATTCTCCTGTTCCTATACTCACCAACACGTGGCACAGGAAGTAATCCTGAGATTACTACCTTTGAGGTCCTGCTTTTTAATTTAACTCCTAACTCCTTAAATTCATCTTGGAGGACCTCATCCGTTTTTCGACCTATGTCGTTGGTACCAACATGTACCGTGACCACTGGCTGTTCACTCACCCCCTTCAGAACGTCCTGCAGCCGCTCCGAGACGCTAGCACCAGGGAGGCAACATACCATCCTGGAGTCTCGTTTGCAGCCACAGAAGCGCCTGTCTGTTCCCCTTGCAATTGAATCTCCTATCATTATAGCTCTCCCAGTCTTTCTCCCCCCCCCCCCCCCCCCCCCCCTGCTGTGCAGCAGAGCTATCCCTGGTGCCACAAACTTGGCTGTTGCTGCTTTCCCCTGGGATGCCATCCCCCCCCCAACAGTATCCAAAGCAGGGATGGTCACAGGGGACTCCTGTACTACCTGCCTGCGCCTACTACTACGTCTGGTGGTCACCCATCCCTTTTCTGCCTGTGCAGCCATTACCTGCAGCGTGACCACCTCACTAAACGTGCTATCCACAACGTCCTCAGCATACGTAAGGAGGGATATACTTGCATTGGAAGCAGTTCAGAGGAGGTTCACTAGGCCGATGCCTGGGATGAGGGAGTTGTCTTCTGAACAAAGGTTGAGCTTGTACTCATTGGAGTTTAGAAGAATGAGAGGTAATTTTATTGAGACATATCAGATCTGAGGGGGCTTGATAGGATAGATGCTGAGAGGATGTTTCCCCTCGCAAGGGAATCCAGAATTAGGGGACAAAGTTTCAAAAAAAGGGATCACCCATTTAAGACTGAAATGAGGGGGAATTTCTTCTCTCCAGAGGGTTGTTAATCTTTGGAATTCTCCTCCCCAGAGAGCAGTGGAGGCTGGGTCACTGAGTATATTCAACTTGGGAGCAACTTGGGTCTCAAACCAGTGTCTTCAACTTAAACAAGGGCAATTACAGAGGTATGAACAAAGAGTTGTCTAAAATGGGCTGGGAAGATAGACTACAGGGGAAGTCAGTAGATGAGCAGTGGCAGTCTTTTAAGCAGATATTTCATAACACTCAGCGAACATTTATTATGGTCAGAAGGAAGGACGCGAAGAGAACGATGAACCACCTGTGGATAACAAAGGAAGTTAAGGAGAGTATCAAATCAAAAACAAAGGTGTACAAAGCAGCAAAAGCAAGTGGTAGGCCAGAGGATTGGGAATTGCTTAGAAACCAGAAGCAGATGACTAAAAAACTAAAAGAGGGAGAAAACTGATGATGAGAGTAAATTGGCAAGAAATACAAAACAGTAAGAGCTTCTCCAGGTATATAAAAAGGAAGAGAGTAGTGAAAGTAAGTGTGGGACCCTTAGAGGATGAGACTGGGGAATTAATAACAGGGAACAGAGAAATGGCAGATAATTTAAACCAATATTTTGCATCAGTCTTCACGGTGGAAGACACTATAAACATCCCAACAATAATAGATGAACAAGGTGTAAATGGGAGGGAGGAACTTGTAACAATCTCTAGAATTAGAACATTACAGCGCAGTACAGGCCCTTCGGCCCTCGATGTTGCGCCGACCTGTGAAACCATCTGATCTACACTATTCCATTTTCATCCATATGTCTATCCAATGACCACTTAAATGCCCTTAAAGTTGGTGAGTCTACTACTGTTGCAGGCAGGGCGTTCAACGCCCCTACTACTCTCTGAGTAAAGAAACTACCTCTAACATCTGTCCTATATCTATCACCCCTCAACATAAAGCTGTGTCCCCTCGTGTTTGCCATCACCATCCGAGGAAAAAGACTCTCACTATCCACCCTATCTAACCCTCTGATTATCTTATATGTCTCTATTAAGTCACCTCTCCTCCTCCTCCTCTCCAACGAAAACAACCTCAAGTCCCTCAGCCTTTCCTCGTAAGACCTTCCCTCCATACCAGGCAACATCCTAGTAAATCTCCTCTGCACCCTTTCCAAAGCTTCCACATCCTTCCTATAATGCGGTGACCAGAACTGCACGCAATACTCAAGGTGCGGTCTCACTAGAGTTTTGTATAGCTGCATCATGACCTCGTGGCTCCGAAACTCGACCCCCCTACTAATAAAAGCTAACACACCATATGCCTTCTTAACAGTCCTATTAACCTGGGTAGCAACTTTCAGGGATTTATGTACCTGGACACCAAGATCTCTCTGTTCATCTACACTACCAAGAATCTTCCCATTAGCCCAGTACTCTGCATTCCTGTTACTCCTTCCAAAGTGAATCACCTCACACTTTTCCGCATTAAACTCCATTTGCCATCTCTCAGCCCAGCTCTGCAGCCTATCTATGTCCCTCTGTACCCTACAACATCCTTCGGCACTATCCACAACTCCACCGACCTTCGTGTCATCCACAAATTTACTAACCCACCCTTCTACACCCTCTTCCAGGTCATTTATAAAAATGACAAACAGCAGTGGCCCCAAAACAGATCCTTGCGGTACACCACTAGTAACTAAACTCCAGGATGAACATTTGCCATCAACCACCACCCTCTGTCTTCTTTCAGCTAGGCAATTTCTGATCCAAAGCTCTAAATCACCTTCAACCCCATACTTCCGTATTTTCTGCAATAGCCTACCGTGGGGAACCTTATCAAACACCTTACTGAAATCCATATACACCACATCCACTGCTTTACCCTCATCCACCTGTTTGGTCACCTTCTCGAAAAACTCAATAAGGTTTGTGAGGCACGACCTACCCTTCACAAAACCGTGCTGACTATCGCTAATGAACTTATTCTTTTCAAGATGATTATAAATCCTGTCTCTAATAACCTTTTCCAACATTTTACCCACAACCGAAGTAAGGCTCACAGCTCTATAATTACTAGGGCTGTCTCTACTCCCCTTCTTGAACAAGGGGACAGCATTTGCTATCCTCCAGTCTTCCGGCACTATTCCTGTCTACAATGACGACATAAAGATCAAGGACAAAGGCTCTGCAATCTCCTCCCTGGCTTCCCAGAGAATCCTAGGATAAATCCCATCTGGCCCAGGGAACTTATCTATTTTCACACTTTCCAAAATTGCTAACACCTCCTCCTTGTGAACCTCAATCCCATCTAGCCTAGTGGTCTGAATCTCAGTATTCTCCTCGACAACATTTTCTTTCTCTACTGTAAATACTGACGCAAAATATTCATTTAACACTTCCCCTACCTCCTCTGATTCCACACACAACTTCCCACTACTATCACGAGGGAAAAGGTGCTGGAAAAACTGATGGGACTAAAGGCAGACAAGTCACCAGGACCTGATGGCCTGCACCCAAGGGCTTTAAAAGAAGTGGCTGCAGAGATAGTGGAGGCATTGGTCATAATATACCAAAACTCACTGGATTCCAGTAGGGTACCAGCGGATTGGAAAACCGCTAATGTGACACCCCTATTCAAGAAAGGAGGGAGACAGAAAGCAGGAAACTATAGACCAGTTAGCTGAACATCAGTCACTGGGAAAATGCTAGAGTCCATTATTAAGGAAGAAATAGCAGGACATTTAGAAAAACATAATGCAATCAAACAGAGCCAATCTGGTTTTACAAAAGGGAAATCATGTTTGACAAATTTGTTAGAGTTCTTTGAGGATATAACAAATAGAGTGGATAAAGGGGAACCGGTAGATGTTGTGTATTTGGATTTTCAGAAGGCGTTTGTTTGATAAGATGCCACATAAAAGGTTATTGCACAAAATAAGAGCTCAGGGTATTGGGGGCAATGTGTTGGCATGAATTGAGGATGGGCTAACACTCAGAAGGCAGTGAGTCGGGATCAATGGGTCTTTTTCAGGTTGGAAAGCCCAAACTAGTGGGGTGCCACAAGGATTGATCATAGTGCCTCAACTGTTTAGTATCTATATTAACGACTTAAAGGAAGGGACAGAGTGTAGTGTATCCAGATACGCTGATACAAAAATAGGTGGGAAGTCATGTTGTGATGAGGACACAAAGAATCTGCAAAGGGATATAGATAGGTTAAGTGAGTGGGCAAAAACTTGGCAGATGGTGTTCAATGTGGGAAAGTGTGAGGTCATCCACTTTAGTAGGAAGAATAAAAAGGCAGATTATTATTTAGATGGAGAAAGACTACAAAATACTGCAGTACAGAGGGATCTGGGTGTTCTTGTACATGAAACACAAAAGGTTAGCATGCAGGTGCAACAAGTAATTAGGAAGGCAAATGGAATTTTGGCCTTTATTGCTTGGGAATTGGAGTTTAAAAATAGGGAAGTCTTGTTACAACTGTACAGGGTGTTGGTGATGCCACACCTGGAGCACTGCGTACAGTTTTGGTCCCCATATTTAAAGAAGGATATTCTAGCATTGGAGGCAGTTCAGGAAAGGTTCACTAGGCTGATTCCTGGGATGAAGGGATTGTCTTCTCAAGAATGGCTAAACAGGTTAGGCCTTTATTCACTGGAGTTTAGAAGAATGAGAGGTGATCTTATAGAAACATCTAAGATTCTAAGTGGGCTTGACAGGGTAGATGTAGAGAAGATGTTTCCACTGGTGGGGGAATCTCGAACTAGGGGACATAGTTACAGAATAAGGGGGCACACATTTAAAACTGAAATGCGAAGGAATTTCTTCTCTCAGAGGGTGGTGAATCTCTGGAATTCTCTACCTCAGAGTTGTGGAGGCTAGGTCACTAAATGTATTTAAGGAGGAGGTAGATAGATTTTTGAAATCTCGGGGAGTCGAGGGTTATGTGGAGCAGGTCTGAAAGAGGAGTTGAGGCCTGGGATAGATCAGCCATGATCTTATTGAATGGTGGGGCAGGCTTGAGGGGCTGAATGGCCTACTCCTGCTCCTATTTCTTATGTTCTTGTGTTCTCTGCTAAGGGAAATATGTTCATCCTATTCACTTTGTCGAGGTCCCTCATAATTTTATATTAATTAAATTGGTGAGCGGTCTGCCATATGGGACCTTATCAAAAGCCTTGCCACAATCCATATAGACTACAAAAAACACGCTAACCTCATTAACCCTCCTTGTTACCTCCTCAAAAAATTCAATCATGTCAGTCAGATACGACCTACCCTTAACTCTGTGCTGACTTTCTTTGATTAATCCATGTCTTTCTAAATGAAGGTTTATCCTGTCCTTCAGAATTTTTTCCAATAACTTTCTTACCACTGTGGTTAGTCTGACTGCCCTGTAATTATTGAGTCTATCCTGTTCTTCATTTTTAAACGATGGTATTACAATCCTCTGACACTATGCCTGTGGCAGAGAGATGGAAAATGATGGTACCTTCCTCCACTTCACTTTTTCTTTTTGCTGATATCTCTGGTACTGTGGAGATTGTAAATGTTTAGCAAGTCTGTTAAATCCAAACTTCTCAATCAGCCCTTTCTGGGACTCTGACCCTGTCAGTACAGACACAGCAGCCTGAGCCTTAACCAATGTACCCTGTGAGAGGGGAGGGGGAGGGGGGGTCAGCACGGGGGTGGGGGTGAGTGGGATTTCAGCGTGGGGGAGGGGGGGAGTCAGCACGGGGGTGGGGGTGAGTGGGATGTCAGCGTGGGGGAGGGGGGGTCAGCACGGGGGTGGGGGTGAGTGGGATTTCAGCGTGGGGGAGGGGGGGTCAGCACGGGGGTGGGGGTGAGTGGGATTTCAGCGTGGGGGAGGGGGGGTCAGCACAGGGGTGGGGGTGAGTGGGATGTCAGCGTGGGGGAGGGGGGGTCAGCACGGGGGTGGGGGTGAGTGGGATTTCAGCGTGGGGGAGGGGGGGTCAGCACGGGGGTGGGGGTGAGTGGGATTTCAGCGTGGGGGAGGGGGGGGTCAGCACAGGGGTGGGGGTGAGTGGGATGTCAGCGTGGGGGAGGGGGGGTCAGCACGGGGGTGGGGGTGAGTGGGATTTCAGCGTGGGGGAGGGGGGGTCAGCACGGGGGTGGGGGTGAGTGGGATTTCAGCGTGGGGGAGGGGGGGGTCAGCACAGGGGTGGGGGTGAGTGGGATGTCAGCGTGGGGGAGGGGGGGTCAGCACGGGGGTGGGGGTGAGTGGGATTTCAGCGTGGGGGAGGGGGGGTCAGCGCAGGGGTAGGGGTGAGTGGGATGTCAGCGTGTGAGTGGGGGGAGGGTCAGCGCGGGGGTGTGGGGGGTTGGTCAGCGTGTGGGGTTTAACTCTGTTCCATCTTGCAGGCTTTTCTGCCGACTGACTCCGCCGCTATGTCTGAATTTCCTGGGACTGATCCACATGGATTCTGCAATTTCACACCAGGCCAGAGAGCAAACAGCCTATACCTCGGTGAGAGAGAGAATCGCCGGCCGACAGGGTGGGGGGGACGGGTGTAGTCGGGGCCGATAGGGTGGGAGGACGGGTGTAGACGGGGCCAACAGGGTGGGGGGGGGACGGGTGCAGACGGGGCCGACAGGCTGGTGGGGGACGGGTGTAGAAGGGGTCAACAGGGCGGGGGAGGGACGGGTGTAGAAGGGGTCGACAGGCTGCGGGGGACGGGTGTAGAAGGGGTCGACAGGGCGGGGGGGATGGGTGTAGACGAGGCCGACAGGGTCGGGGGACGGGTGTAGACGAGGCCGACAGGGTGGGGGAGGGACGGGTGTAGAAGGGGTCGACAGGGTGCGGGGGACGGGTGTAGAAGGGGTCGACAGGGCGGGGGGGATGGGTGTAGACGAGGCCGACAGGGTCGGGGGACGGGTGTAGACGAGGCCGACAGGGTGGGGGAGGGACGGGTGTAGAAGGGGTCGACAGGGTGCGGGGGACGGGTGTAGAAGGGGTCGACAGGCTGTGGGGGGACGGGTGTAGAAGGAAGAGACAGGGTGGGGGGACGGGTGTAGAAGGAGGAGACAGGGTGGGGGGGACGGGTGTAGACGAGGTCAACAGGGTGTGGGGGACGGGTGTGGAAGGGGTCGACAGGGTGTGGGGGACGGGTGTAGAAGGGGTCGACAGGGTGGGGGGGACGGGTGTAGACGGGGCCGACAGGGTGGGGGGGACGGGTGTAGAAGGTCACAACTCCCTGATCTTTACTATAGTCATGGAGAGGGGCAGGAGCAGACGGGATGGGAAAATATTTAATTGGGGGAGGGGGAATTACAATGCTATTCGGCAGGAACTGGGGAGCATAAATTGGGAACAGATATTCTCAGGGAAATGCACGACAGAAATGTGGAGGTTGTTTAGGGAGCACTTGCTGCAACTGCTGGATAGGTTTCTCCCGATGAGGCAGGGAAGGGATGGTAGGGTGAAGGAACCTTGGATGACAAGAGATGTGGAACAGCTAGTCAAGAGGAAGAAGGAAGCTTACTTAAGGTTGAGGAAGCAAGGATCAGACAGGGCTCTAGAGGATTACAAGGTAGCCAGGAAAGAACTGAAGAATGGACTTCGGAGAGCTAGAAGGGGACATGACAAAGTCTTGGCGGGTAGGATTAAGGAAAATCCCACGGCGTTCTACACTTATGTGAGGAACAAGAGGATGGCCAGAGTGAGGGTAGGGCCGATCAGGGATAGTGGAGGGAACTTGTGCCTGGAGTCGGAGGAGGTAGGGGAGGTCCTAAATGAATACTTTGCTTCAGTATTCACTAGTGAGAGGGACCTTGTCGTTTGTGAGGACAGTGTGGAACAGGCTGATATGCTCGAACAGGTTGAGGTTAAGAGGGAGGATGTGCTGGAAATTTTGAATGATATGAGGACAGATAAGTCCCCGGGGCCAGACGGGATATACCCAAGGATATTACGGGAAGCGAGGGAAGAGATTGCTGCGCCTTTGGCGATGATCTTTGCATCTTCACTGTCCATTGGAGTAGTACCGGATGATTGGAGGATGGCAAATGTTATTCCCTTGTTCAAGAAAGGGAATAGGGATAACCCTGGGACTTATAGACCAGTCGAGTCTTATGTCGGTAGTGGGAAAATTATTGGAAAGGATTCTGAGAGACAGGATTTATGATTATTTGGAAAAGCATAGTTTGATTAGAGACAGTCAGCATGGCTTTGTAAGGGGCAGGTCATGCCTCACAAGCCTTATTGAATTCTTTGAAGATGTGACAAAACACATTGATGAAGGAAGAGCAGTGGATGTGGTGTATATGGATTTTAGCAAGGCGTTTGATAAGGTTCCCCATGGTAGGCTCATTCAGAAAGTAAGGAGGCATGGGATACAGGGAAAGCTGGCTGTCTGGATACAAAATTGGCTGTCCCATAGAAGTCAGAGGGTGGTAGTAGATGGAAAGTATTCAGCATGAAGCTCGGTGACCAGTGGTGTTCCGCAGGGATCTGTTCTGGGACCTCTGCTCTTTGTGATTTTTATAAATGACTTGGATGAGGAAGTGGAAGGCTGGGTTAGCAAGTTTGCCGATGACACGAAGGTTGCTGGAGTTGTGGATAGTGTGGAAAGCTGTTGTAGGTTGCAACGGGACATTGACAGGATGCAGAGCTGGACGGAGAAGTGGCAGATGGAGTTCAACCTGGAAAAATGTGAAGTGATTCATTTTGGAAGGTCGAATTTGAATGCGGAATACAGGCTTAAAGACAGGATTCTTGGTAGTGTGGAGGAACAGAGGGATCTTGGGGTCCATGTCCATAGATCGCTCAAAGTTGCCACCCAAGTTGATAGGGTTGTTAAGAAAGCGTATGGTGTGTTGGCTTTCATTAACAGGGGGATTGAGTTTAAGAGCCGCGAGGTTATGCTGCAGCTCTATAAGGCCCTGGTTTGACCACACTTGGAATATTGTGTTCAGTTCTGGTCGCCTCATTGTAGGAAGGATGTGGAAGCTTTAGAGAGGGTGCAGAGGAGATTTACCAGGATGCTGCCTGGACTGGAGGGCATGTCCTACGAAGAAAGATTGAGGGAGCTAGGGCTTTTCTCATTGGAGCGAAGAAGGATGAGAGGTGACTTGATAGAGGGGTACAAGATGATGAGAGGCATAGATAGAGTGGATAGTCAGAGACTTTTTCCCAGGGTGGAAAGGGCTATCACCAGGGGGCATAATTTTAAGGTGATTGGAGGAAGGTTTCGGGGAGATGTCAGAGGTAGGTTCTTTACACAGAGAGTGGTGGGTGCGTGGAATGCACTGCCAGCGGTGGTAGTAGAAGCAGATACATTAGGGACATTTAAGCGACTCTTGGATAGGTACATGGATGATAGTAGAATGAAGGGTAGGTAGTTAGTTTGATCTTAGAGTAGGTTAAAGGTTCGGCACAACATCATGGGCCGAAGGGCCTGTACTGTGTTGTACTGTTCTATGTTCTAAGGGGACGACAGGGTGGGGGGGACGGGCGTAGAAGGGGTCGACAGGGCAGGGGGACGGGTGTAGAAGGGGTCGACAAGGTGGGGGCACGGGTGTAGACGAGGCCGACAGGGTCGGGGGGGGAACGGGTGTAGAAGGGGTCGACAAGGTGGGGGCACGGGTGTAGACGAGGCCGACAGGGTCGGGGGGGGAACGGGTGTAGAAGGGGTCGACAAGGTGGGGGCACGGGTGTAGACGAGGCCGACAGGGTCGGGGGGGGAACGGGTGTAGAAGGGGTCGACAAGGTGGGGGCACGGGTGTAGACGAGGCCGACAGGGTCGGGGGGGGAACGGGTGTAGAAGGGGTCGACAAGGTGGGGGCACGGGTGTAGACGAGGCCGACAGGGTCGGGGGGGGAACGGGTGTAGAAGGGGTCGACAAGGTGGGGGCACGGGTGTAGACGAGGCCGACAGGGTCGGGGGGAGAACGGGTGTAGAAGGGGACGACAGGGTGGGGGGACGAGTGTAGAAGGGGCCGACTGGGTCGGGGGACGGGTGTAGACGGGGGACACAGGGTGGGGGAGACGGGTGTCAGTGTGATGGAAGGTATCCGGGAAGATTGTTGGGATGCCAGGGTTGTCAGGGTGTGTGGTTTAGTGACTTGTCTCCTGTCTGTCCCCAGATCATGGGTTCAATGAAGGTGATCTCCTTCATCGCTGATGGATTCTACATCTATTATCCTATGCTTGTGGTCATTCTCTGCATTGCCACCTACTTCAGGTATTCTGTATCTAGCCCTGTATCCGAGGAGAGTGCAGATGGAGCTTTACTCTGTATCTAACTCCCCCGTACTGTACCTGTCCTGGGAGTGTTTGATGGGACAGTGTAGAGGGAGCTTTACTCTGTATCTAACTCCCCCGTGCTGTACCTGTCCTGGGAGTGTTTGATGGGACAGTGTAGAGGGAGCTTTACTCTGTATCTAACTCCCCCGTGCTGTACCTGTCCTGGGAGTGTTTGATGAGGACAGTGTCGAGAGAGCTTTACTCTGTATCTAACCCCGTACTGTACCTGTCCTGGGAGTGTTTGATGGGGACAGTGTCGAGGGAGCTTTACTCTGTATCTAACTCCCCCGTGCTGTACCTGTCCTGGGAGTGTTTGATGGGACAGTGTAGAGGGAGCTTTACTCTGTATCTAACTCCCCCGTGCTGTACCTGTCCTGGGAGTGTTTGATGGGACAGTGTAGAGGGAGCTTTACTCTGTATCTAACTCCCCCGTGCTGTACCTGTCCTGGGAGTGTTTGATGGGACAGTGTAGAGGGAGCTTTACTCTGTATCTAACTCCCCCGTGCTGTACCTGTCCTGGGAGTGTTTGATGGGATAGTGTAGAGGGAGCTTTACTCTGTATCTAACCCCGTTTTTTTTTTTTTTTCGTGTAGAGGGAGCTTTACTCTGTATCTAACCCCCGTTTTTTTTTTTCGTGTAGAGGGAGCTTTACTCTGTATCTAACCCCCGTTTTTTTTTTTTGTTTTTTTTTTCACAAGGTGACCTTTATACCCCAGGCCCCTTTTATATTTTTCACATCGAGGGGGCCTTTATCCCTCAGGCCCCCTTTATGTACATATTTACAGTTTTAAAATAACTTTATTAAAACAGATAAATAAACAAAAAAACTCAAATTAAAATGCCATTCTCGGCGTCGACGATGCACTCCAGTCCCTGCGGTGCCCACCGGTCGCGGAAGGCCTCAAGCGTACCGGCGGATACCGCATGCTCCTTTTCCAGGGACACCCAGGCGCGAACGTAACCGCGGAAGAGGGGCAGGCAATCGGGGAGGACGGACCCCCCGACGGCCCGCAACCTGGTCCTGTGAATTGCCACCTTGGCCAGGCCCAGGAGCAGACCGACGAGGAGATCCTCCTCCCGGCCCGAGCCCCTCCGCACCGGGTGCCCAAAGATCAGGAGCGTGGGACTGAAGTGCAGCCAGAATTTGAGGAGCAGCCCCTTCAGATACTCAAATAGGGGCTGCAACCTCGCACACTCCGTATAAACGTGGAACACGGACTCGTCCAGGCCGCAGAAAGTACAGCTGGCCTGGGAGTCCGTGAACCTACTTAAAAGCCTATTGCACGGGACTGCTCTGTGCAGCACCCTCCACCCCAGGTCCCCGATGTAAAGGGGGAAGACTCCCGCGTAGAGAGACCTCCATCGGGGTTTCCCCTCGCCGCCAGATGGCAACGCGGACCGCCAGGGCGTGTCCGGCCGGCTGACGAGGGCGAGGAAGTGGAGAGTGTGCAGGAACAGCCCGTACAGGAAACCCCTCCGCGCCGATTGGAATGGCACGGAGGGCATTTCCGAGAGGCGGCTCGGGTTGTGCGGGACCGGCTCCCGAGGAGGGTTTCAGGGCCTGGGTCCAATGAGCAGTTCCGGCCGAGCGGGGGTCAACTCGGCCGGGATCGCTCCGCACTCCCGAGCCCCCTCGCCACCCGCAGTGAGGGGCGCCCCGGGGGTTTCGGCTACTCCTCCGCCCGCCGGACCGTCCCCGGAGTCGGCCGCCCGGACAGCCGAGGCGCTCTCCTCCGCCGGCGGGGGAGCGCCCTGACTGGAGGCGACCATGTTCCAGACTCGGAAAAGATCCCGGTAAAAGACAGGCAACTCCCTCAGAGAGGCGCGGCTAACGGACTCCACCGGGAGCTGCGTGTCGTCTTGAAGGCAGTGACACTGGCGGAAAAAATACGTCGCCAGCGCACACCATCTGGGAGGACGCTCGACGTACAGGTATCTCTGCAGGGTCCGAAGGCGGAGAGTCGCAGCCTGGGTGCGGACGCACACCAGCGACTGACCGCCCTCCTCGATCGGGAGACTCAGGACCGCGGCAGAGACCCAGTGTTTCCTCTTGCCCCAGAAGAAATCGACGAGTTTCTTCTGGATCTTGGTGGCAAATACAGGGGGCGGGGCCAAAGTGACCAACCGGTACCACAGCATGGAGGCCACCAGTTGGTTTATGACCAACGCTCGGCCCCTGTAGGAAAGCACTCGGAGCAGTCCTGTCCAGCGCCCCAGCCGAGCGGTGACTTTCGCCTCCAACTCCTGCCAGTTTGCCGGCCAGGCTTCCTCAGCGGGGCTAAGGTGGACTCCCAGATAGAGGAGGTGCGTGGTGCTCCACGCAAAAGGTGTCATCTCCTCCGGCAGGGAGTCCACCCGCCACTGACCAACCAGGAGTCCGGAACATTTCTCCCAATTGATCCTCGCGGAGGATGCGGCAGAAAAGGTCTGCTGGCAGTCGCGCATCCTCCGCAAGTCAACGGGATCTGTGATTGCGAGGAGCACGTCTTCGGCGTAAGCCGAGAGGATGACCCGCATGGCCGGCTCGCGCAGAGCCAATCCCGTCAACCTCCTGCGAAGCAGGCACAGGAAGGGCTCCACGCAGATGGTATACAATTGGCCGGACATGGGGCACCCCTGACGCACTCCTCTCCCAAATCGAAGGGGCGCCGTCAAGGACCCGTTAACCTTGATTAGACACTCTGCGGCGGCGTATAAAAGTCGGACCCGGGCCACGAAATGCGGCCCGAGTCCGAAAGCGCGCAGAGTCCCGAAAAGGTAATCGTGATCCACCCTGTCGAACGCCTTCTCCTGATCGAGGGAGAGAAAGGCGACCGACTGACCAGTCCTCTGGGAAAGATGGATCAGGTCCCGGACCAGGTGGATGTTGTCCTGGATGGACCGGCCCGGGACTGTGTAGGACTGGTCGGGGTGGATCATGTGGGCCAGCACGGAGCCCAGGCGGGTAGACATAGCCCGGGCAAAGATCTTATAATCCGTGCTGAGGAGGGAGACCGGACGCCAGTTTTTAAGCAGGCGGAGATCGCCCCTCTTCGGCAGCAGGACGATGACCGCCCTGCGCCACGAGAGGGGCATCTCCCCGGTCGCCAGGCTTTCCCCCAGGACCCCCGCGTAATCGTCCCCCAGGACATCCCAGAACGCCCTGAGGAACTCCACGGTCAACCCATCCAGCCCTGGGGATTTGCCCCTCGAGAGCTGGTGGAGGGCGCCAGTCAGCTCCGCCAACGTGAGCGGAGCCTCCAATCCTTCGGCGCCCTCCGGGCTGACCTGCGGCAGGTCCTCCCACAAAACTCTGCGCGCATCCTCACTGGACGGATCCGGAGAGAACAACGCACTGTAATACGTCCGGACCAGGAGGCCCATTCCCTCCGGATCCGTGATGGAGGATCCGTCGTCGGCCAGCAGCTCAACGAGCTGCTTACGGACCCCCCGCCATTTTTCCAGCGAGTAGAAGAAGGGTGAGGCGCGGTCCAAATCTTGCAGGATCTGGATCCGCGACCTCACGTACGCGCCTCGGGACCCTATGAGCTGCAGGTTCCTCAGCGCGCCCTTCTTCTCTTTGTACGCCTGCCACAGGGCCGGGTCCGCAACGGCATGACCGAGGCGGGATTCCAAGTCGAGCACCTCCCTCTCAAGGCGCCCGATCTCGGCTTCCCGCCTTTTGGTCGACCCCTTCGCGTACTCCTGACAGAAGACGTGGATGTGAGTCTTGCCCACATCCCACCATAGCCTCAAGGAGGGGAAGCCCCCCTGCTTCCTTCTCCAGTCGGCCCAGAATCGACAGAACGAGTCCCGAAATCGCACGTCCTCCAGCAGCCGGTTGTTAAAGTGCCAGTACGCGGACCCCGCCCGCGTGCGGAGCGGAGTGAACTCCGCCCACACCAGGCGGTGGTCCGAGCACGGCACCAGCCGCATGGAGGCCGCCGAAACGAGGGAGACGTACGCCTGCGAAATGTAGAGGCGGTCGATTCGCGACCCCCCTCCTCCAGACCTCCACGTGAAGGCGCTGGAGTCGGGATGGAGATTCCGCCAGACGTCCACCAAGTTAAGGGAGCTGATCAGTCCCCTCAACTTCTCCACCGACGCTTGGCCGCGCTGGGGACCGGAGCGATCCCCCACCTCGAGGGTGCAGTTAAAATCCCCCCCGAGGATGATGCACTCGCCGCTATCGATGGAGCTCAAGAGAGCGGACACTTCTTCAAAGAAGCGCGCTTGCAAAGCGCCGGGCCTGGGCGCGTACACATTCACAAAGTGGAGCGGCACGCTACCCAGGCGAACGGCGAGGTGGAGCAAGCGGCCCGGCACTAGCTCCTTGACCCCCAAGATCTCCGGCTGAAAAGTCGGGGCCAACAAGATAGCCACCCCACTAGAAATAGGGGTGAGGTGACTCATGTAGACCCCACCCTGCCACTCCAGGAGCCAGGTGGCTTCGTCTCCCGGAACGGTGTGGGTTTCCTGCAGAATGCTCACCGCGTATCTCCCTTCCCTAAGGACTGAGAGATTGTGAAATCTGCGGTGAGCCCCTCTGCTGCCGTTGATGTTGAGGCTGGCTATGGTTATCTTCATGTCAAAGGTACTTAAAACCCGTCACCAACAGCTCACTGTGAGGAGGGAGTGGAAGTGCACCTGGCCCTCCACTCCCCCAGCAACCCATTGAGGAACACATTAAAACGGCGCCTCTCAACCAGTTTCACGTCCGCGCGCTTGCCCGCTATCTTAAGGGCGGC
Organism: Heterodontus francisci; assembly: GCF_036365525.1. NCBI lineage: Eukaryota > Metazoa > Chordata > Chondrichthyes > Heterodontiformes > Heterodontidae > Heterodontus > Heterodontus francisci. Next base: position 2,843,007 of record NC_090374.1, on the reverse strand, counting down.
ACGGACGGACTGGATGATCAGCGCCAGATTCGACCAACGGTCGAGGGCCAGCTGAACTTTATTGCGGCAACCCCTGCAAGCCGCGAGGAAATCCCGGAGTTCCGCCGTGGGGATGAGAGGAGATTCGGTGGGAGGCACGAGGGACTCCACCACCTCACTGGCGATGGAATCAAGATCATCCTCCGTGCCCCGCACCGAATCCCCATCCTCCTCCGGGTCGTCACCGCCAGCGGCCAACACATCCACCACACACTGTGGGGCGGACGTCCCGGCCGCGCCAGCTGGTCCCGCCTCCGTCACGATCCCACCCCCAGGATCGATGGCGGAGGAGTCCTCTCTGGGTTCTATTGTGAAACTGGAGCCTGTAGGCACCAGCGGCTCAGGACCCCCCTCCACCTCCGTCCCCAGGGCAATGAGTGGTCCAGGGGAGACAGAAGTTCCCGACTCCGGGAAACCAGCCGGAGCCGAGATTGGAGGCGGAGGGAGGAGGCTATCTCCCGCTCCGCCAGCACCCACAGGCCCAGCAGGTGGGGCAGCATTCTCAGTTATAACTGGGTCGGGTGTCTCCTGGTTGGTGGTGGACTCCGGCTGGGAGGCCCGACCCTCTGGGGCCTCGCCCTCCCCTTCATTCAGGACACCCGACCCAGTAGCAGTGGCAGAATGGGCGGCTTCCCCAGGCTCCCCCACCACAAGCAGGGCCCCACTTACTCCTTCAGTAGGGGCCTCATGTACCGGGGCCATCCCCTTCCCTCCATCCTGAGGAATAGGGAGCACCTGCCCGGACTTTGCAGCCTTGGTGGTGGCGGTAGGGGAAACCTGGGGACCCGAAACAGGAGACAGCTCCCCTCCAACAGATGGGCCCTGCGCCTCAGGGCCCCTTGTTACCTCTGTGGAGGGGTGCCTTCTCCTCTTTTTCCCAGTTGTGTGCGGAGGCTCAGAGACCTCCATATCATCAGAGGCCTCCACCTCCACACTCTCCTTTTTTTTATTCACCCTGGGCCTGAGCCCAGCCCTGGGGCAAGTTGACTTCCCGAGATCGGGCCTTGGGCTGAGCTCAGGCTCGGGTAGTGTCACGATATCCAGGGGACGCGCCTCTCGATGTTTATTTCTCCTCCGCGCCTTCCTTCCACTTGGACGGTCACCCCCCTCCCTGCCGGAGGCCGTGAAAACCACAGCCTCCGGTACCGACTGAATGGTATCTGGTGGTGGTGTAGTGGGGGTGGGAGGAGGTGCAGCGTCGCCACCCTGGGCCGCTGAGTTGGAGTTGGCAGCCGGGAGGTTGGGGCAGTTCTTACGAACATGCCCCACCCCCTTACAGACATGGCACCGCACCCCGTCCAAGGTCCAGAAGACGCGGTAGGCCGTCCCCTGGAATTCTACATTGAAGTGGCCCTCTGTCACCTCCTCCCGCGCCAGCTGCATGAATAACTGGCGGCGGAAGGAGTACACGTGTCGGAGGCTGTTCTCCCGAAGACCGAGCGGGACTGGGGTGAGCCCCGTCTTTACCTCCCCCAGATGGTGCAGGTGGGGAAGGAGGAGCTCACCAGGGATGAAGGGTGGGACATTGGATAAAATGAGCCTTTGCGCAGTGGCCTCCAGGGGGTCCACTGGCAGAAAGGTCCCGCCCACGGTGAGCCCCTTGCTCAGAGCCAGGGACACCGCCCGCTCGGTCTTCAGGAAAAACACTGCCTTCCCGTACATTTTAGAGGCTGCAACAATGGCCGAAGGGCCGACAACCTCGGCCATTGCTTTCACGCATGCCTCTATAGTCATGTTCGGGTGGACGTAGCTCTTGACCCCATGCTTCGTTGTTAATAAAGCAAAAGGTGACGGGGCAACAGGTGCAGCTGCAGCAGCCGCAGCAGCATATGAACGGGAAGGCCCCGCCACCGGCGAAGAGGGGCTTGCCATGGGGTCTAAGAGCTACGTCCACCCCCAAGAAACAAAACAAATTTACACAATTTTTAAAAAAAAGCAAACTTTAAACAAGGTGGAGTGGGAGTAGAGGAGGATGGGGTAGGATGGTAAAGGAAATGGGGAGGATAGGTGACTGAGGCGACTGAGTGGAGGAAGGGAGAGAAAGGCTGAAAAGGATGTTTGATCCAACTGCCAGTTGGAGCACCTTTATAACAATTAGTCCAAAACTGTTTGTTGTCTTCCAGTTGGGGGAGGCTTCTTCGCCCGGGACGGCTGGAGCCGCCCGGTACTCTCCTCTTCTGATTTTAACAAGACAGTCTTCACCCGGGCAACTCCAGCTGTCCCGAGCAGGCAGTTGGGGTGGGGAGGGAGCTCCCTGTGTGCAAACACCAATACAAACACAGGGGCCCCTACTGGATTTGGCTGCCCCACCCCTGAGTCTTCAGGCCTCTTCTCCCTCCCCCAAACAGTTTAAACTTCAGAGTCTTTCAGGTGCCCTGACACCCACCTTTCCAGAAAAATTGCAGCCTTCCTTGATGGTTTCCCTCCACTCTGTATTCACCTTTCTCCAGTCTCTCTCCCCAGTTGCTGCAGTCTCCACTCTCCACTCTGTATTCACCTTTCTCCACTCTGTATTCACCTTTCTCCACTCTCCACTCTGCAGTTGGTGCAGCTGCTCCCCCTGATTGCTGGCAGGAAGTGCTCCAAATTGACCAGCCAATCCCCGTGCTGTACCTGTCCTGGGAGTGTTTGATGGGACAGTGTAGAGGGAGCTTTACTCTGTATCTAACTCCCCCGTTTTTTTTTTCTTTTATTTTCGTTTTTTTTTAAGGTGGTCTTTATACCCCAGGCCCCTTTTATATATTTTACGTCGAGGGGACCTTTATTGCTCAGGCCCCCTTTACATACATACTTATATTTTTAAAATAACTTTATTAAAAACAGAAATAAACAAAAACTCAAAATGCCATTTTCGGCATCGACAATGCACTCCAGTCCCTGCGGTGCCCACCGGTCGCGGAAGGCCTCAAGCGTACCGGCGGACACCGCATGCTCCTTCTCCAGGGACACCCGGGTGCGAAAGAGGGGCAGGCAGTCGGGGAGGACGGAACCCCCGACGGCCCGCAGCATGGACCTGTGAATTGCCACCTTGGCCAGGCCCAGGAGCAGACCGACGAGGAGATCCTCCTCCCGGCCCACGCCCCTCCGCACCGGGTGCCCAAAGATCAGGAGTGTGGGACTGAAGTGCAGCCAGAATTTGAGGAGCAGCCCCTTCAGATACTCAAACAGGGGCTGCAACCTCGCATACTCCATATATACATGGAACACGGACTCGTCCAGGCCGCAGAAAGTACAGGCGGCCTGGGAGTCCGTGAACCTACTTAAAAGCCTATTGCACGGGACTGCCCTGTGCAACACCCTCCACCCCAGGTCCCCGATGTAAAGGGGGAAGACTCCCGCGTAGAGAGACCTCCATCGGGGTTTCCCCTCGCCACCAGATGGCAACGCGGACCTCCAGGGCGTGTCCGGCCGGCTGACGAGGGCGAGGAAGTGGAGAGTGTGCAGGAGCAGCCCGTACAGAACACCCCTCCGTGCTGATTGGAATGGCATGGAGGGCATTTCCGAGAGGCAGCTCGGGTTGTGCGGGACCGGCTCCCGAGGAGGGTTTCGGGGCCTGGGTCCGATGAGCAGTTCCGGCCGAGCGGGGTTCAGCTCGGCTGGGAGCGTTTCGCACTCCCGAGCCCCCTCGCCACCCGCAGTGAGGGGCATCCCGGGGGTTTCGGCTACTCCTCCGCCCGCCGGACCATCCCCGGAGTCGGCTGCCCGGACAGCCGAGGCGCTCACCTCCGCCGGCGGGGGAGCGCCCTGACTGGAGGCGACCATGTTCCAGAATCGGAATAGATCCCGGTAAAAGACAGGCAACTCCCTCAGAGAAGTGCGGCTAACGGACTCCACCGGGAGCTGCGTGTCATCTTGAAGGCAGTGACACTGGCGGAAAAAATACGTCGCCAGCGCACACCATCTGGGAGGACGCTCGACGTACAGGTATCTCTGCAGGGTCCGAAGGCGGAGAGTCGCAGCCTGGGTGCGGACGCACACCAGCGACTGGCCGTCCTCCTCAATCGGGAGACTCAGGACCGCGGCAGAGACCCAGTGTTTCCTCTTGCCCCAGAAGAAATCGACGAGTTTCTTCTGGATCTTGTTGGCAAATGCAGGGGGCGGGGCCAAAGTGACCAACCGGTACCACAACATGGAGGCCACCAGTTGGTTTATGACCAGCGCTCGGCCCCTGTAGGAAAGCACTCGGAGCAGTCCTGTCCAGCGCCCCAGCCGAGCGGTGACTTTCGTCTCCAACTCCTGCCAGTTTGCCGGCCAGGCTTCCTCAGCAGGGCTAAGGTCGACTCCCAGATAGAGGAGGTGCGTGGTGCTCCACGCAAGAGGTGTCAACTCCTCCGGCAGGGAGTCCACCCGCCACTGATCCAGCAGGAGTCCGGAACATTTCGCCCAATTGATTCTCGTGGAGGACGCGGCAGAAAAGGTCTGCTGGCAGTCGCGCATCCTCCGCAAGTCAACAGGATCTGTGATTGCGAGGAGCACGTCATCGGCGTAAGCCGAGAGGACGACCCGCATGGCCAGCTCGCGCAGAGCCAATCCCGTCAACCTCCTGCGAAGCAGGCACAGGAAGGGCTCCACGCAGATGGTATACAATTGGCCGGACATGGGGCATCCCTGACGCACTCCTCTCCCAAAGCGAACGGGCGCCGTCAAGGACCCGTTAACTTTGACTAGACACTCTGCGGCGGTGTATAAAAGCGCGCAGAGTCCCGAAACGGTATTCGTGATCCACCCTGTCGAACGCCTTCTCCTGATCGAGGGAGAGAAAGGCGACTGACTGACCAGTCCTCTGGGAAAGATGGATCAGGCCCCGGACCAGGTGGATGTTGTCCTGGATGGACCAGCCCGGGACCGTGTAGGACTGGTCGGGGTGGATCATGTGGGCCAGTACGGAGCCCGGGCAAAGATCTTATAATCTGTGCTGAGGAGGGAAACCGGACGCCAGTTTTTAAGCAGGCGGAGATCGCCCCTCTTCGGCAGCAGAACGATGACTGCCTTGCGACACGAGAGGGGCATCTACCCGGTCGGCAGGCTTTCCCCCAGGACCCGCACGTAATTGTCCCCCAGGACGTCCCAGAACGCCCTGAGGAACTCCACGGTCAACCCATCCAGCCCTGGGGATTTGCCCCTTGAGAGCTGGTGGAAGGCGCCAGTCAGCTCCGCCAACGTGAGCGGAGCCTCCAATCCTTCGGCGCCCTCCGGGCTGACCTGCGGCAGGTCCTCCCACAAAACTCTGCGCGCATCCTTGCTGGACAGATCCGGAGAGAACAACGCACTGTAATAAGTCCGGACCAGGAGGCCCATTCCCTCCGGATCCGTGATGGAGGATCCGTCGTCGGCCAGCAGCTCGATGAGCTGCTTACGGACCCCCCGCCATTTTTCCAGCGAGTAGAAGAAGGGTGAGGCGCGGTCCAAATCTTCCAGGATCTGGATCCGCGACCTCACGTACGCGCCTCGGGACCCTATGAGCTGCAGGTCCCTCAGCGCGCCCTTCTTCTCTTTGTATGCCTGCCACAGGGCCGGGTCCACGACGCATGACCGAGGTGGGACTCCAAGCACCTCCCTCTCAAGGTGCCCGATCTCGGCCTCCCGCCTCTTGGTCGACCCCTTCGCGTACTCCTGACAGAAGACGCGGATGTGAGTCTTGCCCACATCCCACCATGGCCTCAAGGAGAGGACGCCCCCCTGCTTCCTTCTCCAGTCGGCCCAGAATCGACAGAACGAGTCCCGAAATCGCACGTCCTCCAGCAGCCGGTTGTTAAAGTGCCAGTACGCGGACCCCGTCGGGATGGAGATTCCGCCAGACGTCCACCAAGTTAAGGGAGCTGATCAGTCCCCTCAACTTCTCCACCGACGCTTGGCCGCGCTGGGGACTGGAACGATCCCCCACCTCGAGGGTGCAGTTAAAATCCCCCCCGAGGATGATGCACTCGCCGCTATCGATGGAGATCAAGAGAGCGGACACTTCTTCAAAGAAGCGCGCTTGCAACGCGCCGGGCCTGGGCGCGTACACGTTCACAAAGTGGAGTGGCACGCTACCCAGGCGAACGGCGAGGTGGAGCAAGCGGCCCGGCACTAGCTCCTTGACCCCCAAGATCTCCGGCTGAAAAGTCGGGGCCAACAAGATAGCCACCCCACTAGAAATAGGGGTGAGGTGACTCATGTAGACCCCACCCTGCCACTCCAGGAGCCAGGTGGCTTCGTCTCCCGGAACGGTGTGGGTTTCCTGCAGAAAGCTCACCGCGTATCTCCCTTCCCTGAGGACTGAGAGATTGTGAAATCTGCGGTGAGACCCCCTGCTGCCGTTGATGTTGAGGCTGGCTATGGTTATCTTCATGTCAAAGGTACTTAAAACCCGTCACCAACACCTCACTGTGAGGAGGGAGTGGAAGTGCACCTGGCCTTCCACTCCCCCAGCAACCCATTGAGGAACACATTAAAACGGCGCCTCTCAACCAGTTTCACGCCCGCGCGCTTGCCCGCTTTCTTAAGGGCGGCACGGACGGACTGGTTGATCAGCGCCAGATTCGACCAACGGCCGAGGGCCAGCTGAACTTTATTGCGGCAACCCCTACAAACGGCGAGGAAATCCCGGAGTTCCGCCGTGGGGATGAGAGGAGATTCGGTGGGAGGCACGAGGGACTCCACCACCTCACTGGTGATGGAATCAAGGTCATCCTCCGTGCCCCACACCGAATCCCCATCCTCCTCCGGGTCGTCACCGCCAGCGGCCGACACATCCACCACACACTGTGGGGCGGATGTCCCGGCCGGGCCAGCTGGTCCTGCCTCCGTCACGATCCCACCCCCAGGATCGATGGCGGAGGAGTCCTCTCTGGGTTCTACTGTGAAACTGGAGCCTGTGGGCACCAGCAGTTCAGGACCCCCCTCCACCCCTGTCCCCAGGCCAATGAGTGGTCCAGGGGAGACAGAAGTTCCCGACTCCGGAAATCCAGCCAGAGCCGAGACCGGAGGCGGAGAGAGGAGGCCATCTCCCGCTCCGACAGCACCCACAGGCCCAGCAGATGGGGCAGCATTCTTGGTTATAACCGGGTCGGGCGTCTCCTGGTTGGTGGAGGACTCCAGCTGGGAGGGCCGACCCTCTGGGGCCTCGCCCTCCCTCCCTCTCAGGGCACCCGACCCAGTGGCAGTGGCAGAATGGGCGGAGTCCCCAGGCTCCCCCACCACAAGCAGGGCTCCACTGGCTTCCCCCGGAGGGGCCACATGTACAGGTGTCTCCCCCTCCCCTCCATCCTGAGGAATCGGGAGCTCCTGCCCAGACTTTGCAGCCTTGATGTTGGTGGTGGTGGTGGTAAGGTGAACCTGAGGACCCGAAACAGGAGACAGCTCCCCTCCAACAGATGGACCCTGCACCTCAGGGCCCCTTGTTACCTCTGTGGAGGGGTGCCTTCTCCTCTTTTTCCCACTAGGGCGCGGAGGCTCAGAGACCTCCATGTCATCAGAGGCCTCCGCCTCCGCACCCTCCTTTTTGTTTTGTTTAGTCACCCTGGGCCTGAGCCCAGCCCTGGGACAGGTGGATTCCGTGGGAATGGGCTTTGGGCTGAGCTCAGGCTCGGGTTGTGTCAAAAGGTGTCCAGGGGACGCGCCTCTTGATGTTTCTTTTTTCTCCGCGTCTTCCTTCCACTCGGACGGACACTCCCCTCCCCACTGGAGGCTGTGAAAACCACAGCCTCCGGAACCGACTGAGCGGTGTCTGTTGGATGTGTGGGGGGAGTGGGAGGAGGTGCTGTGGAACCACCTTGGGCCGCCGAGGTGGAGCTGGCGGCCGGGAGGTTGGGGCAGTTCTTATGAACATGCCCCACCCCCTTGCAGACGTGGCACCGCGCCCCGTCCGAGGTCCAAAAGACGCGGTAGGCCGTCCCCTGGAACTCTACAGTGAAGTGGCCCTCCAAGACCTCCTCCCACGCCAGCTGCATGAATAGCTGGCGGTGGAAGGAGTACACATGTCGGAAGCTGTGCTCCCGAAGAGCGAGCGGGTTTGGGTTGATCCCTGACCTCACCTCCCCCAGATGGTGTAGGTGGGGGAGGAGGAGCCCATCAGGAATGAAGGGTGGGACGTTTGACAACATTACCCGCTGCGCAGTGGCCCCCAGAGGGTCCACTTGCAGGAAAGTCCCACCCACTGTGAGCCCCGTACTTAGGGCAAGGGACACAGCCCGCTCGGTCTTCAGGAAGAACACAGCCTTCCCATACATCTTTGAGGCAGCCACAATGGCCGAGGGGCCAACAACCTTGGCCATTGCCTTAACGCAAGCCTCAATAGTCATGGTAGGGTGGGTGTAACTCTTCACCCCATGCTTTGTTGTCAATATTCTAAATGGTGACGGGGCCACAGGAGCAGCTGCTGCAGCATAGGAAGGCCCTGCCACCAAACAAGGCTGTGAAGCCTTCGGGTAGAAGAGTCACGTCCACCGATGAGAGAAAAATAAATAAAAATTGAAATCGAGAGAAAGGAATAACAAATTATTGCAAAAAGCAAAAAAGCACAGACTGGAGGGTATGGCTCGGGAGAGAGGCTGAACGAGAGGAGGGTCAGGAGGAATCAGTCTCTTTGCAGGTGTTAATTCAGGCAGTCCTTTTGCTGGTCTTCCAGTTGGTGGTGGGAGGGGGTGCGATGTCTTCACCTGGGACAGCTGTAGCTGCCCAGACACACTCTGCTTCCGATGTGCTTTACAAAGTTAAGAGAAAGTCTCTTCACCTGGGCAGCTCCAGCTATCCCAGGCTAGCTCGTTGGGGTGGGGAGGGAGCTGTTAAAACACAGGAGCTCCCTGTTCAAACAAACAACCCCACCCAAAGTCTTCCGGTCTCTTCCTTTCCCCCTCCCCACAACAATCAATGAAAGGGCTACAAAACCCAAACTCACAAGAGCTGACAGTTCTTCTAGTTTCCTGCTTTCTTCTCACAAAAAGACAGATGGAAATCCTTAGTCTCAGTCTCAGTCTCTCCCTCTTGCAGCAGGCACACAAATACAACAAAACTCAATTTAAGATGCAATTTTCAGCATCGATGATGCACTCAAGCCCCTGTGGTGCCCACCGGTCGTGAAAGGCCTCAAATGAACCAGCGGACACCAGATGCTCCCTCTCCAGGGTCCTGCTTTTTAATCTGCTACCTAGCTCCCTAAAGTCTAGTTGCAGGGCCTCATCCCTCTTTCTACCTATGTTGTTGGTACCAATGGGTGGCACAGTGGCGCAGTGGTTAGCACCGCAGCCTCACAGCTCCAGGGACCCGGGTTCGATTCTGGGTACTGCCTGTGCGGAGTTTGCAAGTTCTCCCTGTGTCTGCGTGGGTTTTCTCCGGGTGCTCCGGTTTCCTCCCACAGCCAAAGACTTGCAGGTTGATAGGTAAATTGGCCGTTGTAAATTGCCCCTAGTGTAGGTAGGTGGTAGGGAATATGGGATTACTGTAGGGTTAGTATAAATGGGTGCTTGATGGTCGGCACAGACCCGGTGGGCCGAAGGGCCTGTTTCAGTGCTGTATCTCTAAAATAAAAAAATATAAAAAATGTAACCACGGAAGAAGGGCAGGCAATCAGCGTGGACAGACGCCCCCGCCCCCCCCCCAGACGACCACTGCCTGGACCTGCGAATTGCCACCTTGGCCAGGCCCAGGAGCAGACCGACAAGGAGGTCCTGCCCCCTGCCAACACCCCTCCGCACATGGTGCCCAAAGATCAGGAACGTGGGGCTGAAATGCAAGCAAAACGTGAGAAGCAGCCCCATAACTAGTCAAAGAGGGGCTGCAATCTTGCACACTGCATATATACATGGAACACAGACTGGTCCAGGCTGCAGAAATTACAGGCGGCCTGGAAGTCTGTGAACCTGCTTAAAAGTCGATTGCACGGGACTGCACTGTGCGACACCCTCCACTCCTGGTCCCAGAGGTTAAGGGGGAGGACTTCCCCGTAGAGAGACCTCCATCGGGGTTTCCCCTCACCACCAGATGGCAACACGGACCGCCGCGGCGTGTCCAGGTGGCAAGCGGGGGTGAGAAAGTGGAGTAAAAACAAAAAATGTTGTAAATACTCAGCAGGTCGGACAGCAGCTGTGGAGAGAGAGAAGCAGAGCTAACGTTTCAGGTCAGTGACCTTTCATCAGAACTGGCTCCCGAGGAATGTTTCGAGGCCGGTGTCGGATGAGCAGTTACAGCCAAGCTTGGGGCAGCTCGGCCGGGAGCGCTCCACACTCCTGAGCCCCCTCGTTACCCACAGTGAGGGATGTCCTGGAGACTTCGGCTACTCCTCCACTTGTCAGTCTGTCCCCGGAGCTGGCTGCCCGGACAGTCAACACGCTCTCCTCCGCTGGCGGGGAAGCACCCTGACTTTAGGCTACCATGTTCCAGATTCTGAATAGATCCTGGTACAAGACCGGCAACTCCCTCAGAGAGGCAAGGCGAACGTTTGCTGCCGGAAGCTTTTATTTTCTGCAGTAACCTTTGAAGTAACACCTTATCAAATGCCTTCTAGAAATCTAAGTACAATACATCCACCAGTTTCCCCCTTAGCCAAGGCACATGTTACTTCTTCAAAGAACGCAATAAATTGGTTAAACATGATTTCCCTTTCAGAAATCCATGTTGATTCTGCCTGAGTTTTTTTTTATTCATTCATGGGATGTGGGCGTCACTGGCCAGGCCAGCATTTATTGCCCATCCCTAATTGCCCTTGGGAAGGTGGTGGTGAGCTGCCTTCTTGAACCGCTGCAGTCCATGTGGGGTAGGTGCACCCACAGTGCTGTTAGGAAGGGAGTTCCAGGATTTTGACCCAGCGACAGTGAAGGAACGGTGATATAGTTCCAAGTCAGGATGGTGTGTGACTTGGAGGGGAACTTGCAGGTGGTGGTGTTCCCATGTATTTGCTGCCCTTGTCTTTCGAGGTGGTAGAGGTCATGGGTTGGAAGGTGCTGTCTAAGGAGCCTTGGTGCGTTGCTGCAGTGCATCTTGTAGATGGTACACACTGCTGCCACTGTGCGTCGGTGGTGGAGGGAGTGAATGTTTGTCGATGGGTTGCCAATCAAGTGGGCTGCTTTGTTCTGGATGGTGTTGAGCTACTTGAGTGTTGTTGGAGCTGCACCCATCCAGGGAAGTGGAGAGTATTCCATCACACTCCTGACTTGTGCCCTGTAGATGGTGGACAGGCTTTGGGGAGTCAGGAGGTGAGTTACTCACTGCAGGATTCCTAGCCTCTGACCTGCTCTTGTAGCTACAGTATTTATATGGCTACTCCAGTTCAGTTTCTGGTCAATGGTAGCCCCTAGGATGTTGATAGTAGGGGAATTCAGCAATGGTAATGCCATTGAATATCAAGGGGAGATGGTTAGATTCTCTCTTGTTGGAGATGGTCATTGCCTGGCACTTGTGTGACGTGAATGTTACTTGCCACTTATCAGCCCAAGCCTGGATATTCTCCAGGTCTTGCTGCATTTCTACACAGACTGCTTCAATATCTGAGGGGTCGCGAATGGTGCTGAACATTGTGCAATCATCAGCGAACATCCCTACTTCTGACCTTATGATTGAAGGAAGGTCATTGATGAAGCAGCTGTTGTTGCTATTACAGAGACTTGGTTGAGGGAAGGGCAGGATTGGCAGCAAAATGTTCCAGGATTTAGAAGCTTCAGGCGGGATAGAGGGGGATGTAAAAGGGGTGGGAGAGTTGCATTACTGGTTAAGGAGAATATCACAGCTGTACTGCAGGAGGACACCTCGGAGGGGTCATGCAGCGAGGCAGTATGGGTGGAGCTCAGGAATAGGAAGGGTGCAGTCACGATGTTGGGGGTTTACTAAAGGGCTCCCAACAGCCAGCAGGAGGTAGAGGAGCAGATATGTAGACAGATTTTGGAAAGATGTAAAGGTAACAGGGTTGTGGTGGTAGGTGATTTTAACTTCCCCAATATTGACTGGGACTCACTTAGTGCTAGGGGCTTGGATGGGGCAGAATTTGTGAGGAGCATCCAGGAGGGCTTCTTGAAACAATATGTAGATAGTCCAACTAGGGATGGGGCCATTCTGGACCTGGTATTGGGGAATGAGCCCGGCCAGGTGGTCGAAGTTTCAGTGGCGGAGCATTTCAGGAGCAGTGACCATAATTCCATAAGTTTTAAGGTACTTGTGGATAAGGATAAGAGTAGTCTTCGGGTGAAGGTGCTAAATTGGGGGAAGGCTAATTATAACAATATTAGGCAGGAACTGAAGAATTTAGATTGGGGGCGGCTGTTTGAGGGTAAATCAACATCTGACGTGTGGGAGTCTTTCAAATGTCAGTTGATTAGAATCCAGGACCAGAATGTTCCTGTGAGGAAGAAAGACAAGTTTGGCAAGTTTCGGGAAGCTTGGATAACACGGGATATTGTGAGCCTAGTCAAAAAGAAAAAGGAAGCATTCGTAAGGGCTGGAAGGCTAGGAACAGATGAAGCACTTGAGGAATATAAAGACAGTAGGAAGGAACTTAAGCAAGGAGTCAGGAGGGCTAAAAGGGGTCATGAAAAGTCATTGGCAAACAGGATTAAGGAAAATCCCAAGGCTTTTTATACATATATAAAGAGCAAGAGGGTAACCAGGGAAAGGGTTGGCCCACTCAAGGACAGAGAAGGGAATCTATGTGTGGAGGCAGAGGAAATGGGCGAGGTACTAAATGAGGCCTGGACAACGTATGCCAGCCAAGAGCGACGTCTCAATTCATTCCATCTTCGCTGCCTTCGGAGAATACTTGGCATCAGGTGGCAGGACTATATCTCCAACACAGAAGTCCTTGAAGCGGCCAACACCCCCAGCTTATACACACTACTGAGTCAGCGGCGCTTGAGATGGCTTGGCCATGTGAGCCGCATGGAAGATGGCAGGATCCCCAAAGACACATTGTACAGCGAGCTCGCCACTGGTATCAGACCCACCGGCCGTCCATGTCTCCGTTATAAAGACGTCTGCAAACGCGACATGAAATCGTGTGACATTGATCACAAGTCGTGGGAGTCAGTTGCCAGCATTCGCCAGAGCTGGCGGGCAGCCATAAAGACAGGGCTAAATTGTGGCGAGTCGAAGAGACTTAGTAGTTGGCAGGAAAAAAGACAGAGGCGCAAGGGGAGAGCCAACTGTGCAACAGCCCCAACAAACAAATTTCTCTGCAGCACCTGTGGAAGAGCCTGTCACTCTAGAATTGGCCTTTATAGCCACTCCAGGCGCTGCTTCACAAACCACTGACCACCTCCAGGCGCGTATCCATTGTCTCTCGAGATAAGGAGGCCCAAAAGAAAGAACTAAATGAGTACTTTGCATCAGTATTCACCAAAGAGAAGGACTTGGTGGATGATGAGCCAAGGGAAGGGAATGTAGATAGTCTCAGTCATCTCATTATGAAAAAGCAGGAGGTGTTGGGTGTCTTGCAAAGCATTAAGGTAGATAAGTCCCCAGGGCCTGATGGGATCTACCCCAGAATACTGAGGGAGGCAAGGGAAGAAATTGCTGGGGCCTTGACAGAAATCTTTGCATCCTCATTGGCTACAGGTGAGGTCCCAGAGGACTGGAGAATAGCCAATGTTGTTCCTTTGTTTAAGAAGGGTAGCAAGGATAATCCAGGAAATTATAGGCCGGTGAGCCTTAGGTCAGTGGTAGGGAAATTATTAGAGAGGATTCTTCGGGACAAGATTTACTCCCATTTGGAAACAAATGGACTTATTAGCGAGAGGCAGCATGGTTTTGTGAAGGGGAGGTCGTGTCTCACTAACTTGATTGAGTTTTTTGATGAAGGAAGGGCAGTGGATGTTATCTATATGGACTTCAGTAAAGCCTTTGACAAGGCCCCTCATGGCAGACTGATACAAAAGGTGAAGTCACATGGGATCAGAGGGGAGCTGGCAAGATGGATACAGAACTGGCTCGGTCATAGAAGACAGAGGGTAGCAGTGGAAGGGTGCTTTTCTGAATGGAGGGATGTGACTAGTGGTGTTCCGCAGGGATCAGTGCTGGGACCTTTGCTGTTTGTAGTATATATAAATGATTTGGAGGAAAATGTAGCTGATCTGATTAGTGAGTTTGTGGACGACACAAAGGTTAGTGGAGTTGCGGACAGTGATGAGGATTGTCAGAGGATACAGCAGGATATAGATCGGTTGGAGACTTGGGTGGAGAAATGGCAGATGGAGTTTAATTCGGACAAATGTGAGGTAATGCATTTTGGAAGGTCTAATGCAGGTGGGAAGTATACAGTAAATGGCAGAACCCTTAGGAGTATTGACAGGCAGAGAGATCTGGGCGTACAGGTCCACAGGTCACTGAAAGTGGCAACGCAGGTGGATAAGGTAGTCAAGAAGGCATACGGCATGCTTGCCTTCATCGGTCGGGGCATAGAGTATAAAAATTGGCAAGTCATGCTGCAGCTGTACAGTACTTTAGTTAGGCCACACTTAGAATATTGCGTGCAATTCTGGTCGCCACACTATCAGAAGGACATGGAGGCTTTGGAGAGGGTATAGAAGAGGTTTACCAGGGTGTTGCCTGGTCTGGAGGGCATTAGCTATGAGGAGAGGTTGGATAAACTCGGATTGTTTTCACTGGAACGACGGAGGTGGAGGGGCGACATGATAGAGGTTTACAAAGTTATAAGCGGCATGGACAGTGTGGATAGTCAGAAGCTTTTTCCCAGGGTGGAAGAGTCAGTTACTAGGGGACATAAGTGTAAGGTGAGAGGGGCAAAGTTTAGAGGGGATGTGCGAGGCAAGTTTTTTACACAGAGGGTGGTGAGTGCCTGGAACCTGCTGCCGGGGGAGGTGGTGGAAGCAGGTACGCTAGCGACGTTTAAGAGGCATCTTGACAAATACATGAATAGGATGGGAATAGAGAGAAACGATCCCCGGAAGTGCAGAAGGTTTTAGTTTAGGCAGGCATCAAGATCGGCGCAGGCTTGGAGGGCCGAATGGCCTGTTCCTGTGCTGTACAGTTCTTTGTTCTTTGAGAAAGGCTGAAGGAGAGGAAGGCCAGGAGGAATCAGTCTCTTTGTAGATGTTACTTTAAGGCAGTCCTTTCGCTGATCTTCCAGTTGGTGATCGGTTTGGGGGGCCAGTGTCTTCTGTAAGCTGCCCAGGCACAAACTACTTCTGGTGGGAAAACAGAAAGGAGAAAGTCTCTTCACCTGGGCAGCTCCAGCTATCCCAGGCTCAGTCATTGGAGTGGGGTGGGAGCTCCTATTCAATGCTGTTAAACACAGGAGCTCTCTGTTCAAACAAAACAGCCCCACCCAAGGTCTTCAGGTCTCTTCTTTTTCTCGCATGCCCTCCCCCCTTCCCCCAACCCCACTTTTCCCAACCCCCCTTCCCCCAACCCCACTTTTCCCAACCCCACTTTCCCCAACCCCACTTTCCCTTTCCCCTTCCTCCGACCCCCCTTTCCCCTTCCCCCAACCCCACTTTCCCCATCCCCCAACCCCACTTTCCCCATCCCCCAACCCCACTTTCCCCATCCCCCAACCCCACTTTCCCCATCCCCCAACCCCACTTTCCCCATCCCCCAACCCCACTTTCCCCATCCTCCAACCCCCCTTTCCCCTTCCTCCAACCCCCCTTTCCCCTTCCTCCAACCCCCCTTTCCCCTTCCTCCAACCCCCCTTTCCCCTTCCTCCAACCCCCCTTTCCCCTTCCTCCAACCCCCCTTTCCCCTTCCTCCAACCCCCCTTTCCCCTTCCTCCAACCCCCCTTTCCCCTTCCTCCAACCCTCCTTTCCTCAACCCCACTTTTCCCTTTCCCCCAACCCCACTTTTCCCTTTCCCCCAACCCCACTTTTCCCTTTCCCCCAACCCCACTTTTCCCTTTCCCCCAACCCCACTTTTCCCTTTCCCCCAACCCCACTTTCCCCATCCCCCAACCCCACTTTCCCCATCCCCCAACCCCACTTTCCCCATCCCCTAACCCCACTTTCCCCATCCCCTAACCCCACTTTCCCCATCCCCTAACCCCACTTTCCCCATCCCCTAACCCCACTTTCCCCATCCCCCAACCCCACTTTCCCCATCCCCCAACCCCACTTTCCCCATCCCCCAACCCCACTTTCCCCATCCCCCAACCCCACTTTCCCCATCCCCCAACCCCACTTTCCCCATCCCCCAACCCCACTTTCCCCATCCCCCAACCCCACTTTCCCCATCCCCCAACCCCACTTTCCCCATCCCCCAACCCCACTTTCCCCATCCCCCAACCCCACTTTCCCCATCCCCCAACCCCACTTTCCCCATCCCCCAACCCCACTTTCCCCATCCCCCAACCCCACTTTCCCCATCCCCCAACCCCACTTTCCCCATCCCCCAACCCCACTTTCCCCATCCCCCAACCCCACTTTCCCCATCCCCCAACCCCACTTTCCCCATCCCCCAACCCCACTTTCCCCATCCCCCAACCCCACTTTCCCCATCCCCCAACCCCACTTTCCCCATCCCCCAACCCCACTTTCCCCATCCCCCAACCCCACTTTCCCCATCCCCCAACCCCACTTTCCCCATCCCCCAACCCCACTTTCCCCATCCCCCAACCCCACTTTCCCCATCCCCCAACCCCACTTTCCCCATCCCCCAACCCCACTTTCCCCATCCCCCAACCCCACTTTCCCCATCCCCCAACCCCACTTTCCCCATCTCCCAACCCCACTTTCCCCATCCCCCAACCCCACTTTTCCCATCCCCCAACCCCACTTTCCCCATCCCCCAACCCCACTTTCCCCATCCCCCAACCCCACTTTCCCCATCCCCCAACCCCACTTTCCCCATCCCCCAACCCCACTTTCCCCATCCCCCAACCCCACTTTCCCCATCCCCCAACCCCACATTCCCCATCCCCCAACCCCACATTCCCCATCCCCCAACCCCACATTCCCCATCCCCCAACCCCACATTCCCCATCCCCCAACCCCACATTCCCCCAACCCCACATTCCCCCAACCCCACATTCCCCCAACCCCACATTCCCCCAACCCCACATTCCCCCAACCCCACATTCCCCATCCCCCAACCCCACATTCCCCATCCCCCAACCCCACATTCCCCATCCCCCAACCCCACATTCCCCATCCCCCAACCCCACATTCCCCATCCCCCAACCCCACATTCCCCATCCCCCAACCCCACATTCCCCATCCCCCAACCCCACATTCCCCATCCCCCAACCCCACATTCCCCCAACCCCACATTCCCCCAACCCCACATTCCCCCAACCCCACATTCCCCCAACCCCACATTCCCCCAACCCCACATTCCCCATCCCCCTTCCCCATCCCCCTTATCCCCCATCCCCATCCTCCTTTTCCCCCATCCTCCTTTTCCCCCATCCCCCTTTTCCCCCATCCCCCTTTTCCCCCATCCCCCTTTTCCCCCATCCCCCTTTTCCCCATCCCCCTTTTCCCCATCCCCCTTTTCCCCCATCCCCCTTTTCCCCATCCCCCTTTTCCCCATCCCCCTTTTCCCCATCCCCCTTTTCCCCCATCCCCCTTTTCCCCATGCCCCTTTTACCCATCCCCCTTTTCCCCATCCCCCTTTTCCCCATCCCCCTTTTCCCCATCCCCCTTTTCCCCATCCCCCTTTTCCCCATCCCCCTTTTCCCCCATTTCCCTTTTCCCCTTTTACCCCATTCCCCCTTTCCCCCATCCTCCCTTCCCCCTTTTCCCCATCCCCCTTTTCCCCATCCCCATTCCTCCTTTCCCCCCATTTCCTCCTTTTCCCCATCCCCCCTTTCCCCCATCCCCCCTTTCCCCCATCCCCCCTTTCCCCCATCCCCCCTTTCCCCCTTTCCCCCATCCCCCCTTTCCCCCATCCCCCCTTTCCCCCATCCCCCCTTTCCCCCATCCCCCCTTTCCCCATCCCCCCTTTCCCCATCCCCCCTTTCCCCATCCCCCCTTTCCCCATCCCCCCTTTCCCCATCCCCCCTTTCCCCATCCCCCCTTTCCCCCATCCCCCCTTTCCACCATCCCCCCTTTCCCCCATCCCCTCTTTCCCCCATCCCCTCTTTCCCCCATCCCCTCTTTCCCCCATCCCCTCTTTCCCCCATCCCCTCTTTCCCCCATCCCCTCTTTCCCCCATCCCCTCTTTCCCCCATCCCCACTTTCCCCCATCCCCACTTTCCCCCATCCCCACTTTCCCCCATCCCCACTTTCCCCCTTTACCCCTTTACCCCTTTTCCCCCATCCCCCTTTTCCCCCATCCCCCTTTTCCCCATCCCCCTTTTCCCCATCCCCCTTTTCCCCACCCCCCTTTTCCCCATCCCCCTTTTCCCCATCCCCCTTTTCCCCATCCCCCTTTTCCCCATCCCCCTTTTCCCCCATCCCCCTTTTCCCCATCCCCCTTTTCCCCATCCCCTTTTCCCCCATCCCCCCTGTCCCCCTTTCCCCCATCCCCCCTGTCCCCCTTTCCCCCATCCCCCTTTCCCCCATCCCCCCTGCCCCCCTTTCCACCATCCCCCCGTCCCCTTTCCCCCATTCCCCCGTCCCCTTTCCCCCATCCCCCCGTCCCCTTTCCCCCATCCCCCCGTCCCCCTTTCCCCATCCCCCCGTCCCCCTTTCCGCCGTCCCCCTTTCCGCCGTCCCCCTTTCCCCCGTCCCCCTTTCCCCTTTTCCCCCGTCCCCCTTTCCCCCATCCCCCCTGTCCCCTTTTCCCCCATCCCCCCTGTCCCCCTTTCCCCCATCCCCCCTGTCCCCCTTTCCCCCATCCCCCCTGTCCCCCTTTCCCCCATCCCCCCCTGTCCCCCTTTCCCCCATCCCCCCCTGTCCCCCTTTCCCCCATCCCCCCGTCCCCCATCCCCCCGTCCCCCTTTCCCCCATCCCCCTTTCCCCCATCCCCCCTCGCCCCCTGTCCCCCATCCCCCCTCGCCCCCTGTCCCCCATCCCCCCCTCGCCCCCTGTCCCCCATCCCCCCCTCGCCCCCTGTCCCCATCCCCCCCTCGCCCCCTGTCCCCCATCCCCCCCTCGCCCCCTGCCCCCCTCGCCCCCTGTCCCCCATCCCCCCCTCGCCCCCTGTCCCCCATCCCCCCCTCGCCCCCTGTCCCCCATCCCCCCCTCGCCCCCTGTCCCCCGTCCCCCCTCGCCCCCTGTCCCCCGTCCCCCCCTCGCCCCCTGTCCCCCATCCCCCCCTCGCCCCCTGTCCCCCATCCCCCCCTCGCCCCCTGTCCCCCATCCCCCCTGTCCCCCATCCCCCCCTCGCCCCCTGTCCCCCATCCCCCCTCGCCCCCTGTCCCCCATCCCCCCCTCGCCCCCTGTCCCCCATCCCCCCCTCGCCCCCTGTCCCCCATCCCCCCTCGCCCCTGTCCCCCATTCCCCCATCTCCCCATTCCCCCATCTCCCCATTCCCCCATCTCCCCATTCCCCCATCTCCCCATTCCCCCATCTCCCCATTCCCCCATTCCCCCATCTCCCCATTCCCCCATCTCCCCATTCCCCCATCTCCCCATTCCCCCATCTCCCCATTCCCCCATCTCCCCATTCCCCCATCTCCCCATTCCCCCATCTCCCCATTCCCCCATCCCCCTTTTCCCCCATCCCCCTTTTCCCCCATCCCCCTTTTCCCCCATCCCCCCTTCTCCCCATCCCCCCTTCTCCCCCATCCCCCCTTCTCCCCCATCCTGCTTTCCCCCGCTTTCCCCCTTTTCCCCATCCCCCTTTCCCCATCCCACTTTCCCCTTCCCCATCCCCTCTTTCCCCCGTCCCCATCCCCTCTTTCCCCCGTCCCCCCTTTCCCCCCGTCCCCCCTTTCCCCCGTCCCCCTTTCCCCCCGTCCCCCATCCCCCCCGTCCACCCGTCCCCATCCCCCCTTTTCCCCATTCCCCCTTTTCCCCATTCCCCCTTTTCCCCATTCCCCCTTTTCCCCCATCCCCCTTTTCCCCCATCCCCCTTTTCCCCAATTCCCCCTGTCCCCCATTCCCCCTTTCCCCATCCCCCTTTCCCCCCATCCCCCTTTTCCCCCATCCCCCTTTTCCCCCATCCCCCTTTCCCCATCCCCCTTTTCCCCATTCCCCTTTCCCCATCCCCCTTTTCCCCATCCCCCTTTTCCCCATCCCCCTTTTCCCCATCCCCCTTTTCCCCCATCCCCCTTTTCCCCCATCCCCCTTTTCCCCCATTTCCCTTTTCCCCTTCCCCCTTTTCCCCCTTCCCCTTTTACCCCATTCCCCCATCCCCCCTTTCCCCCATCCCCCCCTCGCTCCCTGTCCCCCATCCCCCCCTCGCCCCCTGTTCCCATCCCCCCTCGCCCCCTGTCCCCATCCCCCCCTCGCCCCTGTCCCCATCCCCCCTCGCCCCCTGTCCCCATCCCCCCCTCGCCCCCTGTCCCCCATCTCCCCATTCCCCCATCTCCCCATTCCCCCATCTCCCCATTCCCCCATCTCCCCATTCCCCCATCTCCCATTCCACCATCTCCCCATTCCCCCATCTCCCCATTCCCCCATCTCCCCATTCCCCCATCTCCCCATTCCCCCATCTCCCCATTCCCCCATCTCCCCATTTCCCCATTCCCCCATTCCCCCATCTCCCCATTCCCCCATCTCCCCATTCCCCCATCTCCCCATTCCCCCATCTCCCCATTCCCCCATCTCCCCATTCCCCCATCTCCCCATTCCCCCATCTCCCCATCTCCCCATTCCCCATTCCCCCATCTCCCCATTCCCCCATCCCCCCATTCCCCCATCCCCCCATTCCCCCATCCCCCCTTTCCCCCATCCCCCTTTTCCCCCATCCCCCTTTTCCCCCATCCCCCCTTCTCCCCATCCCCCCTTCTCCCCATCCCCCCTTCTCCCCATCCCCCCTTCTCCCCCATCCCCCCTTCTCCCCCATCCCCCCTTCTCCCCCATCCCCCTTTCCCCACTTTCCCCCTTTCCCCCGCTTTCCCTTTTCCCCATCCCCCTTTCCCCATCCCACTTTCCCCTTCCCCATCCCCTCTTTCCCCCGTCCCCCCTTTCCCCTGTCCCCCTTTTCCCCCGTCCCCCATCCCCCCCGTCCCCCATCCCCCCCGTCCCCCATCCCCCCGTCCCCATCCCCCCTTTCCCCCTTTTCCCCAAGTCCCCCTGTCCCCCATTCCCCCTTTTCCCCCATCCCCCTTTTCCCCCATCCCCCTTTTCCCCATCCCCCTTTTCCCCCATCCCCCTTTTCCCCATCCCCCTTTTCCCCCATCCCCCTTTTCCCCAATTCCCCCTTTCCCCCATCCCCCTTTTCCCCCATCCCCCTTTTCCCCCATCCCCCTTTTCCCCATCCCCCTTTTCCCCCATTTCCCTTTTCCCCTTCCCCCTTTTCCCCCTTCCCCTTTTACCCCATTCCCCCTTACCCCCATCCTCCCTTCCCCCTTTTTCCCATCCCCCTTTTCCCCCATCCCCATTCCTCCTTTCCCCCATCCCCATTCCTCCTTTCCCCCCATATCCTCCTTTTCCCCATCCCCCCTTTCCCCCATCCCCCCTTTCCCCCATCCCCCCTTTCCCCCATCCCCCCTTTCCCCCATCCCCCCTTTCCCCCTGTCCCCCATCCCCCCCTCGCCCCCTGTCCCCCATCCCCCCCTCGCCCCCTGTCCCCCATCCCCCCCTCGCCCCCTGTCCCCCATCCCCCCCTCGCCCCCTGTCCCCCATCCCCCCCTCGCCCCCTGTCCCCCATCCCCCCCTCGCCCCCTGTCCCCATCCCCCCCTCGCCCCCTGTCCCCATCCCCCCCTCGCCCCCTGTCCCCATCCCCCCCTCGCCCCCTGTCCCCCATCTCCCCATTCCCCCATCTCCCCATTCCCCCATCTCCCCATTCCCCCATCTCCCCATTCCCCCATCTCCCCATTCCCCCATCTCCCCATTCCCCCATCTCCCCATTCCCCCATCTCCCCATTCCCCCATCCCCCCATCTCCCCTTCTCCCCATCCACCTTCTCCCCCATCCCCCTTCCCCCCTTTCACCATCCCCTCTTTCCCCCATCCCCTCTTTCCCCCATCCCCTCTTTCCCCCATCCCCTCTTTCCCCCATCCCCTCTTTCCCCATCCCCTCTTTCCCCCATCCCCTCTTTCCCCCATCCCCTCTTTCCCCCATCCCCTCTTTCCCCCATCCCCTCTTTCCCCCATCCCCTCTTTCCCCATTCCCCCTGTTCCCCATTCCCCCTGTCCCCCATTTCCCCTGTCCCCCATCCCCCCTTTCCCCCATCCCCCCTTTCCCCATCCCCCCTTTCACCCATCCCCCATTCCCCCCTTTCCCCCTGTCCCCCTTTCCCCATCCCCCCTGTCCCCCTTTCCCCATCCCCCCTGTCCCCCTTTCCCCATCCCCCCTGTCCCCCTTTCCCCATTCCCCCTGTCCCCCTTTCCCCGTCCCCCCTGTCCCCCTTTCCCCGTCCCCCCTGTCCCCCTTTCCCCGTCCCCCCTGTCCCCCTTTCCCCGTCCCCCCTGTCCCCCTTTCCCCGTCCCCCCTGTCCCCATCCCCCCTGTCCCCCTTTCCCCATCCCCCAGGTCCCCCTTTCCCCATCCCCCCTGTCCCCCTTTCCCCATCCCCCCTGTCCCCCTTTCCCCATCCCCCCTGTCCCCCTTTCCCCCTGTCCCCATCCCCCCTTTCCCCATCCCCCCTTTCCCCCATCCCCCCTTTCCCCCATCCCCCCTTTCCCCATCCCCCCTTTCCCCCATCCCCCCTTTCCCCATCCCCCCTTTCCCCATCCCCCCTTTCCCCATCCCCCCTTTCCCCATCCCCCCTTTCCCCCATCCCCCCTTTCCCCCATCCCCCCTTTCCCCCCTTTCCCCCATCCCCCCTTTCCCCCATCCCCCCTTTCCCCCATCCCCCCTTTCCCCCATCCCCCCTTTCCCCCATCCCCCCTTTCCCCCATCCCCCCTTTCCCCCATCCCCCCTTTCCCCCATCCCCCCTTTCCCCCATCCCCCCTTTCCCCCATCCCCCCTTTCCCCCATCCCCCCTTTCCCCCATCCCCCATTTCCCCCATCCCCCCTTTCCCCCATCCCCCATCCCCCCTTTCCCCCATCCCCCCTTTCCCCCATCCCCCCTTTCCCCCATCCCCCCTTTCCCCCATCCCCCCTTTCCCCCTCCCCCCTTTCCCCATCCCCCCTGTCCCCCTTTCCCCATCCCCCCTTTCCCCTGTCCCCCTTTCCCCGTGTCCCCCCTTTCCCCGTGTCCCCCCTTTCCCCGTGTCCCCCTTTCCCCCATCCCCCCTTTCCCCCATCCCTCCTTTCCCCCATCTCCCTCCTTTCCCCCATCTCCCTCCTTTCCCCCATCTCCCTCCATTCCCCCATCTCCCTCCTTTCCCCCAAATCCCTCCTTTCCCCCTGTCCCCCTTTCCCATCCCCTCCTTTCCCCCACCCCCCTTTCCCATCCCTCCTTTCCCCATCCCTCCTTTCCCCATCCCTCCTTTCCCCATCCCTCCTTTCCCCATCCCCCCTTTCCCCATCCACCCCCTTTCCCCATCCCCCCTTTCCCCCATCCACCCCCTTCCCCCATCCACCCCCTTTACCCCTGTCCCCATTTCCCCCATCCCCCCTGTCCCCCATCCCCCATCCCCCCCGTCCCCATCCCCCCGTCCCCCATCCCCCCTGTCCCCCATCCCCCCTTTCCCACATTCCCCCACCCCCCCTTTTCCCCATCCCCCCCCTTTTCCCCATCCCCCCCCTTTCCCCATCCCCCCTTCCACCTGTCCCCCATCCCCCCTTCCACCTGTCCCCTATCCCCCCTTCCCCCTGTCCCCCATCCCCCCTGTCCCCCATCCCCCTGTCCCCCGTCCCCCCTGCCCCCCGTCACCCCTGTCCCCCGTCACCCTGTCCCCCGTCACCCCTGTCCCCCGTCACCCCTGTCCCCCGTCACCCCTGTCCCCCGTCCCCCCTGTCCCCCGTCCCCCCTGTCCCCCGTCCCCCTGTCCCCCATCCCCCCTGTCCCCCATCCCCCCTGTCCCCCATCCCCCCTGTCCCCCCTTTCCCCTGTCCCCCATCCCCCCTTTCCCACATTCCCCCACCCCCCCTTTCGCACATTCCCCCATCCCCCCCTTTTCCCCATCCCCCCCTTTTCCCCACCCCCCCCCTTTTCCCCATCCCCCCCTTTTCCCCATCCCCCCCCTTTTCCCCACCCCCCCCTTTTCCCCATCCCCCCCTTTTCCCCACCCCCCCCCTTTTCCCCATCCCCCCCTTTTCCCCATCCCCCCTTTTCCCCATCCCCCCCTTTTCCCCATCCCCCCCTTTTCCCCATCCCCCCCTTTTCCCCATCCCCCCTTTTCCCCATCCCCCCCTTTTCCCCATCCCCCCTTTTCCCCATCCCCCCCTTTACCCCTGTCCCCATTTCCCCATCCCCCCTGTCCCCCATCCCCCCTGTCCCCCATCCCCCCTGTCCCCCATCCCCCTTTCCCACATTCCCCCACCCCCCCTTTTCCCCATCCCCCCCCTTTTCCCCATCCCCCCCCTTTTCCCCTGTCCCCCATCCCCCCTGTCCCCCATCCCCCCTGTCCCCCATCCCCCTGTCCCCCATCCCCCCTGTCCCCCATCCCCCCTGTCCCCCATCCCACCTGTCCCCCATCCCCCCTGTCCCCCATCCCACCTGTCCCCCATCCCACCTGTCCCCCATCCCCCCTGTCCCCCATCCCCCCTTCCACCTGTCCCCCATCCCCCTGTCCCCCATCACCCCTGTCCCCCATCACCCCTGTCCCCCATCACCCCTGTCCCCCATCACCCCTGTCCCCCATCACCCCTGTCCCCCATCACCCCTGTCCCCCTTTCCCCCTGTCCCCCATCCCCCTTTTCCCCCAGTCCCCCTGTCCCCCAGTCCCCCTGTCCCCAGTCCCCCTGTCCCCCCTGTCCCCCATCCCCCCTGTCCCCCATCCCCCCTGTCCCCCATCCCCCTGTCCCCCATCCCCCCTGTCCCCATCCCCCCTGTCCCCCATCCCCCCTGTCCCCCATCCCCCTGTCCCCCATCCCCCCTGTCCCCCTGTCCCCCTTTCCCCCTGTCCCCCCTTTCCCCCAGTCCCCCAGTCCCCCTTTTCCCCCTGTCCCCCAGTCCCCCAGTCCCCCTGTCCCCCAGTCCCCCTGTCCCCCTGTCCCCCAGTCCCCTGTCCCCCAGTCCCCCTGTCCCCCTGTCCCCCAGTCCCCCAGTCCCCCTGTCCCCCTGTCCCCCTGTCCCCCAGTCCCCCTGTCCCCAGTCGCCCAGTCCCCCTGTCGCCCTGTCGCCCAGTCTCCCTGTCGCCCTGACGCCCAGTCCCCCTGTCGCCCTGACGCCCAGTCCCCTGTCGCCCTGTCGCCCAGTCCCCCTGTCGCCCAGTCCCCCTGTCGCCCAGTCCCCCTGTCGCCCAGTCCCCCTGTCGCCCAGTCCCCTGTCGCCCAGTCCCCTGTCGCCCAGTCCCCCTGTCCCCCAGTCCCCCAGTCCCCCTGTCCCCAGTCCCCCTGTCCCCCAGTCCCCCTGTCCCCCAGTCCCCCTGTCCCCCAGTCCCCCTGTCCCCCAGTCCCCCTGTCCCCCAGTCCCCTGTCCCCCAGTCCCCCTGTCCCCCTGTCCCCCAGTCCCCCTGTCCCCCAGTCCCCCAGTCCCCCTGTCCCCCAGTCCCCCTGTCCCACAGTCCCCCTTTCCCCCATCCCCCTTTCCCCATCCCCCTTTCCCCATCCCCCTTTCCCCATCCCCCTTTCCCCATCCCCCTTTCCCATCCCCCTTTCCCCATCCCCCTTCCCCCCTTCCCCCCATCCCCCTTCCCCCTTTCCCCATCCACCTTCCCCCCTTTCCCCATCCACCCCCTTCCCCATCCACCCCCTTTCCCCCATCCACCCCCTTTCCCCATCCACCCCCTTTCCCCATCCACCCCCTTTCCCCCATCCACCCCTTTCCCCCTCCACCCCCTTTCCCCATCCACCCCTTTCCCCCATCCACCCCCTTTCCCCATCCACCCCTTTCCCCCATCCACCCCTTCCCCTATCCCCCCTTCCCCTATCCCCCCTTCCCCTATCCCCCTTCCCCTATCCCCCCTTCCCCTATCCCCCCTTCCCTATCCCCCATTCCCCCTTTCCCATCCCCCATTTCCCTTTCCCCTGTCCCCCTTTCCCCCATCCCCCTTTCCCCATCCCCCCTTTCCCCATCCCCCCTTTCCCCATCCCCCCATCTCCCTCATCCACCCCCATCTCCCTCATCCACCCCCTTTTCCCCCATCCACCCCCTTTCCCCCATCCACCCCCTTTCCCCCATCCACCCCCTTTCCCCCATCCACCCCCTTTCCCCCATCCACCCCCTTTCCCTCATCACCCCATTTCCCCCTTTCCCCCACCCCCCATTTCCCCTTTTCCCCCACCCCCCATTTCCCCCATCCCCCTTTCCCCATCCCCCCTTTCCCCCATCCCCCCTTTCCCCCATCCCCCCTTTCCCCCATCCCCCCTTTCCCCCATCCCCCTTTTCCCCCATCCCCCCTTTTCCCCCATCCCCCCTTTCCCCCCATCCCCCCATCCCTCCATCCCCCCTTTCCCCATCCCCCCCTTTCCCCATCCCCCCTTTCCCCATCCCCCCTTTCCCCATCCCCCCTTTCCCCCATCCCCCCTTTCCCCCATCCCCCTTTCCCCCTTCTCCCCCATCCCCCTTCTCCCCATCCCCCTTCTCCCCATCCCCCCTTCTCCCCATCCCCCCTTCTCCCCCATCCCCCTTCTCCCCCATCCCCCCTTTCCCCTGTCCCCCATACCCCTTTTCCCCATTCCCCCCTTCCCCCTTTCCCCATCCCACTTTCCCCTTCCCAATCCCCTCTTTCCCCATTCCCCCTGTCCCCGTCCCCCATTTCCCCTTTCCCCCTTTTCCCCAATTCCCCCATCCCCCCTGTCCCCATCCCCCCTGTCCCCCATCCCCCCTGTCCCCCATCCCCCCTGTCCCCCATCCCCCCTGTCCCCCATCCCCCTGTCCCCCATCCCCCTGTCCCCCATCCCCCTGTCCCCATCCCCCCTTTCCCCCTGTCCCCCATCCCCCCTTTCCCCCTGTCCCCCATCCCCCCTTTCCCCCTGTCCCCCATCCCCCCTTTCCCCCTGTCCCCCATCCCCCCTTTCCCCCTGTCCCCATCCCCCCTTTCCCCCTGTCCCCCATCCCCCTGTCCCCATCCCCCCTTTCCCCCTGGCCCCCATCCCCCCTTTCCCCCATCCCCCCTTTCCCCCTGTCCCCCATCCCCCCTTTCCCCCTGTCCCCCATCCCCCCTTTCCCCCATCCCCCCTTTCCCCCATCCCCCCTTTCCCCCATCCCCCCTTTCCCCCATCCCCCCTTTCACCCTTTCCCCCATCCCCCCTTTCACCCTTTCCCCCATCTCCCCTTTCCCCCTGTCCCCCACCCCCCCATCCCCCCTGTCCCCCTTTCCCCATCCCCCCTGTCCCCCTTTCCCCCTGTCCCCCTTTCCCCCTGTCCCCCTTTCCCCCTGTCCCCCCTTCCCCCTGTCCCCCCTTTCTCCATCCCCCCCTTTCTCCCATCCCCCCCTTTCTCCCATCCCCCCTTTCTCCCATCCCCCCTTTCTCCCATCCCCCCCTTTCTCCATCCCCGTTTCCCCCATCCCCCCATCTCCCCCCTTACCCCCATCTCCCCCTTTCCCCATCTCCCCCCTTTCCCCATCTCCCCCCTTTCCCATCTCCCCCCTTTCCCCATCTCCCCCCTTTCCCCATCTCCCCCCTTTCCCCCATCTCCCTCCTTTCCCCCATCTCCCTCCTTTCCCCCATCTCCCTCCTTTCCCCCTGTCCCCCTTTCCCCATCTCCCTCCTTTCCCCATCTCCCTCCTTTCCCCCTGTCCCCCTTTCCCCCATCCCCCTTCCCCATCCCCTCCTTTCCCCCATTCCCTCCTTTCCCCCATTCCCTCCTTTCCCCCATCCCCTCCTTTCCCCCATCCCCTCCTTCCCCCACCCCCCCTTTCCCCACCCCCCTTTCCCCACCCCCCCTTTCCCCATCCCCCCTTTCCCCATCCCCCCTTTCCCCCACCCCCCCTTTCCCCACCCCCCCTTTCCCCACCCCCCCTTTTCCCCATCCCCCCCTTTTCCCATCCCCCCCTTTTCCCCATCCCCCCCTTTTCCCCATCCCCCCCTTTTCCCCATCCCCCCCCTTTTCCCCATCCCCCCCCTTTTCCCCATCCCCCCTTTTCCCCATCCCCCCTTTTCCCCATCCCCCCCTTTTCCCCATCCCCCCCTTTCCCCGTCCCCCCCTTTCCCCGTCCCCCCCTTTTCCCCGTCCCCCCCTTTTCCCCTGTCCCCCTGTCCCCCCTGTCCCCCATCCCCCCTGTCCCCCTTCCCCCCTGTCCCCCATCCCCCCTGTCCACCTGTCCCCCATCCCCCCCTTCCCCCCTTCCCCATCCCCCCCTTTCCCCATCCCCCCTTTCCCCATCCCCCCCTTTCCCCATCCCCCATCACCCCATTTCCCCCTTTCCCCCACCCCCCCATTTCCCCTTTCGCCCCATTCCCCCATTTCCCCCTTCCCCCACCCCCCCATTTCCCCTTCCCCCCCTGTTCCCCCATCACCCCATTTCCCCCTGTCCCCTTTTCCCCCCTTTCCCCCATCCCCCCTTCCCCATCCCCCCCCCTTCCCCCCATCCCCCCCCCCTTCCCCTCATCACCCCTTTCCCTCATCACCCCATTTCCCCCTTTCCCCCACCCCACATTTCCCCCTTTCCCCCACCCCCATTTCCCCTTTCCCACCTTCCCCCGTCCCCCCTTTCCCCCATCCCCTTTACCCCTGTCCCCATTTCCCCCATCCCCCCCTTTCCCCCTGTCACCCATCCCCCCCTTTCCCCTGGTCCCCCATCCCCCCGTCCCCCATCCCCCTTTCCCCCGTCCCCTTTCCCCCCGTCCCCTTTCCCCCGTCCCCCATCCCCCCGTCCCCCATCCCCCGTCCCCCATCCCCCTGTCCCCCATCCCCCTGTCCCCCATTTCCCCCTGTCCCCCATCCCCCATTTCCCCTGTCCCCCACCCCCCATTTCCCCCTGTCCCCCACCCCCATTTCCCCCTGTCCCCCCACCCCCCATTTCCCCCTGTCCCCCATCCCCCATTTCCCCCTGTCCCCCGTCCCCCCTTTCCCCCGTCCCCCCTTTCCCCCGTCCCCCCTTTCCCCCGTCCCCCCTTTCCCCCGTCCCCCTTTCCCCTGTCCCCCTTTCCCCCATCCCCCCTGTGCCCCCTGTCCCCCATCCCCCTTTCCCCCCTGTCCCCCATCCCCCCTTTCCCCTGTCCCCCATCCCCCCTGTCCCCCATCCCCCCTGTACCCCATCCCCCCTGTCCCCCTGTCCCCCATCCCCCCTTTCCCCATCCCCCCTTTCCCCATCCCCCTTTCCCCATCCCCCCTGTCCCCCGTCCCCCCTGTCCCCCGTCCCCCCTGTCCCCCGTCCCCCCTGTCCCCCGTCCCCCCTGTCCCCCGTCCCCCTGTCCCCCGTCCCCCTTTCCCCCGTCCCCCTTTCCCCCTGTCCCCCATTCCCCCCTTTCCCCCTGTCCCCATTCCCCCCTTTCCCCCTGTCCCCCATTCCCCCTTTCCCCCTGTCCCCCATTCCCCCCTGTCCCCATTCCCCCCTGTCCCCATTCCCCCCTGTCCCCCATTCCCCCCTGTCCCCCATTCCCCCCTGTCCCCCATCCCCCCTCTCCCCCATCTCCCCCATTCCCCCTTTCCCCATCCCCCTTTCCCCATCCCCCACCCCCCTTTCCCCATCCCCCACCCCCCTTTCCCCATCCCCCACCCCCCTTTCCCCATCCCCACCCCCTTTCCCCCACCCCCCTTTCCCCCATCCCCCACCCCCCATCCCCCACCCCCTTTCCCCCATCCCCCCTTTCCCCCATCCCCCCTTTCCCCCATCCCCCCTTTCCCCCATCCCCCAGTCCCCCATTTCCCCAGTCCCCCACTTCCCCCATTTCCCCCTTTCCCCCATTCCCCCCTTTCCCCATCCCCCATTTCCCCATCCCCCCATTTCCCCCATTTCCCCAGTCCCCCATTTCCCCAGTCCCCCATTTCCCCAGTCCCCACTTCCCCCATTTCCCCCATCCCCCCATTTCCCCCATCCCCCCATTTCCCCCAGTCCCCCATTTCCCCCCTTTCCCATTTCCCCCCTTCCCTCTTCCTCCCTTGTACCTGTCCTGGGAGTGTTTGATGCAACTGTGTAGAGGGGGAACTGATCATGTCAAAGTTGTGCTAATGACCTTGTGTTTTTTCCCGTCAGCCTGGGTACACGCTGCTTGAACCTTCTCGGATTTCAGCAATTTATGGGAGACAGTGAAATGACCTCTGACCTTGTGGATGAAGGGAGGGAGCTGATTAAAAGAGGTGATGTGTGTTTTTATTATTGAACTGATGGGATCAGAATTGCAGCAGCTCAGGGAGGGTAAGGGGAGTGTGGGGGATGTGGGGCTGTAATGGGGGTGTGGATGTAATGGGTGTGGGATGCAATGGGGGGATGTGAGGCTGTGCTTTTGCTGGTGTTTGTGGGGTGGGGGGTCTGTGAGTTCCACACTGTGTTGGGCATTGCTTCCCATGACACCTGCTTCATGTTTCCTTTCCAGAGAAGAGGAAACGGCAGCGACTGGAGGACGGGGAGATTCGGCGGAGGGTAAGAATTGGCCGTCCACTTTGACGGAACTTTGCTGTTTGTTTCTTTTCTCCCTTTATTCTCTCTCTCCCTTTATTGTGCCTCTGTGTAAAAGGTTTTTTTGACAGGAGTGGAAGGAACGTTATGGAAACCAGAAAGAAGAGTTCACGTGGAGCAGGAGCTCTCATTCGGAAATACCTGATTCATTACATGCATCAAAGCGTGGTAAGTGGAAGCCTCTGTTCCCTTCTCTGTCGCTCACCCTTGGTTTCTCTTTCTCTTGGTCTTGATTTCGCATTGTCTGGGTCGGTATGCTCCCATAGAACCAAAGAAAAATTACGGCACAGAAGGAGGCCATTCAAACCATCGTGTCCCTGCTGGCCAAAAAAACTAGCCGCCCAACCTAATCCCACCTTCCAGCACCTGGTCCATAGCCTTGCCAGTTACAGCACTTCAGGTGCATGTCCAGGTACCTTTTAAATGAGTTGAGGGTTTCTGTCTTCACCACCGTTCCTGGCAGTGAATTCCAGACATCCACCACCCTCTGGGTGAAAAAGTTTTTCCTCATGTCCCCTCTAATTCTTCTAACAATCACCTATATCTGTGCTCTCTGGGACACATGCATTGTTATTTTTTTCTGTCTCATTCTTTCCCTCCTATCTGCTTGTTTATCTGTATATTCTCTGTTGATAGCTGTCTCCTATATGATCAATTTGTCAGTGCAGCCTGAGTAATGCGAACACATCTCTTTATCAGCTTCCGCCAAGTACTGTCGCTCGAACAGTCGGTCGGAGAGGGATTGTATGGAGCTGCTGCAGGTGCCCATGGATTTCAATGCTGACTCCTTTTCTGACGATGCTCCTGATCAGAACTCGGAGTTGGGGAGGTATGGAGCTCGGGCAAGACGGGGGGCAGGGTGATAATGGGGAGTGTTTCTGGGGCAGTTAGGGTTAGTGGCGTATTCGTGGGGCTATTAACAGCCTGATGTCAGGTTTTTTTTTGTGAAATCCGGAGTCAGTCTAAGGTTGGAGTTGTTTGTGCTGAGTTCTGACCTTGTACCCTTTCCCCTCCCCCTGTAGGTACCAACCGAGCGGAAGATATCTCTCGATGTCTCGCAGCCGGATCTTCGATGATGTCTGAATGGCCGTTCGAGTCAGTGTCACCGATCTGCATCTGCTCACTGAGTGTAGCCCACCATCTACCCTCAGTACAATTCTGGGGGTGGGGAATTCTCTGTGGGGAGCTGGGTGATCACCTGCTGTGCTCAGCTTCCTCCCCACCTGTCTTTTCCTGTATTTCAACCTGTTGATCCAATCATTTGTCTACCGTGTACTTTCTTGGTACCTCAACCATCATCAAAAAACAGCAGACTAGCTGCTCAGTTGTCTCATTGCAGTTTGTGGGATATTGCTGTTTGCAAATTGGCTTTCACATTTCCAACATTACAGTGCCTAGATTTAAAACACTTCATTGGCTATAAAATGCTTTGGGATGGTCTTAGGCCATGGAAAGCTGCATTAGAAATGCAAGTATTTCCCAGTTCCCATTATTGTTTTCTGCTCTCCCCGCCCCTCTGTCCCCTTGATTTGACTACACTGACAGTTTTACTCCTTCAGCAGCTGCTGATATTTACTGTGTTTTTGCACAGGCAGAGCCCACCCCCCCACCTTCCCAACCCCACCAGCCCAGAAGCACATTCTGCAGGAGCCCCCCTTCCTCCTGCTAGGTTTGCTATTGCACTTTTCTGCTCTTGGAATGAAGGATGCATGTGGGCCAGTAATCTCTGATTTCTGTATTCATATATCTGGTGTAAAGAATCATTGTAATTTATTGGGTGTATTTAATAAATGGTGTGAATGCCTGAGAATGTGTTCCTGTCCAATGCTGTGTTATTTAATGTCTTTGTGCCTAGAACCTGAATGCTCTAGGTAGCTCCTCCCCTTTTGATAGCTGCTCCTTTGCCTTCCCTAAGAGGATGTACTGTTACAGAGGGTGGAGGAAACTCAGTCGCTGAGTAAGTTCAAGACTGAGATGGATAGATTTTTAGTTTCTAATGACATCAAGGGATTATGGGGATAGTGCAGGAATATGGCATTGAGCTAGACCATCTGCCACAGAACAAAGAACAAAGAACTGTACAGCACAGGAACAGGCCATTCGGCCCACCAAGCCTGCGCCGATCTTGATGCCTGCCTAAACTAAAACCTTCTGCACTTCCGGGGACCGTATCCCTCTATTCCCATCCTATTCATGTATTTGTCAAGATGTCTCTTAAACGTCACTATCGTACCTGCTTCCACCACCTCCCCCGGCAGCAAGTTCCAGGCACTCACCACCCTCTGTGTAAAGAACTTGCCTCGCACATCCCCTCTAAACTTTGCCCCTCTCACCTTAAACCTATGTCCCCTAGTAACTGACTCTTCCACCCTGGGAAAAAGCTTCTGACTATCCACTCTGTCCATGCCGCTTATAACTTTGTAAACATCTATCATGTCGCCCCTCCACCTCCGTCGTTCCAGTGAAGACAATCCGAGTTTTTCCAACCTCTCCTCATAGCTAATGCCCTCCAGACCAGGCAACATCCTGGTAAACCTCTTCTGCACCCTCTCCAAAGCCTCCACGTCCTTCTGGTAGTGTGGCGACCAGAATTGCACGCAATATTCTAAATGTGGCCTAACTAAGGTTCTGTACAGCTGCAACATGACTTGCCAATTTTTATACTCTATGCCCCGACCGATGAAGGCAAGCATGCCGTATGCCTTCTTGACTACCTTATCCACCTGCGTTGCCACTTTCAGTGACCTGTGGACCTGTACGCCCAGATCTCTCTGCCTGTCAATACTGCTAAGGGTTCTGCCATTTACTGTATACCTCCCACCTGCATTAGACCTTCCAAAATGCATTACCTCACATTTGTCCGGATTAAACTCCATCTGCCATTTCTCCGCCCAAGTCTCCAACCGATCTATATCCTGCTGTATCCTCTGACAATCCTCATCACTGTCCGCAACTCCACCAACCTTTGTGTCGTCCGCAAACTTACTAATCAGACCAGCTACATTTTCCTCCAAATCATTTATATATACTACAAAGAGCAAAGGTCCCAGCACTGATCCCTGCGGAACACCACTAGTCACATTCCTCCATTCAGAAAAACACCCATCCACTGTTACCCTCTGTCTTCTATGACCGAGCCAGTTCTGTATCCATCTTGCCAGCTCACCTCTGATCCCGTGTGACTTCACCTTTTGTATCAGTCTGCCATGAGGGACCTTGTCAAAGGCTTTACTGAAGTCCATATAGATAACATCCACTGCCCTTCCTTCATCAATCATCTTTGTCACTTCCTCAAAAAACTCAATCGAATTAGTAAGACACGACCTCCCCTTCACAAAACCATGCTGCCTCTTGCTAATAAGTTTGTTTGTTTCCAAATGGGAGTAAATCCCGTCCCGAATAATCCTCTCTAATAGTTTCCCTACCACTGACGTAAGGCTCACCGGCCTATAATTTCCTGGATTATTCTTGCCACCCTTCTTAAACAAAGGAACAACATTGGCTATTCTCCAGTCCTCTGGGACCTCACCTGTAGCCAATGAGGATGCAAAGATTTCTGTCAAGGCCCCAGCAATTTCCACCCTTGCCTCCCTCAGTATTCTGGGGTAGATCCCATCAGGCCCTGGGGCCTTATCTACCTTACTGCTTTGCAGGACACCCAACACGTCCTCCTTTTTGATAATGAGATGACTGAGACTATATGCACTCCCTTCCCTAGGCTCCTCATCCACCAAGTCCTTCTCTTTGGTGAATACTGATGCAAAGTACTCATTTAGCACCTCCCCCATTTCCTCTGGCTCCACACACAGATTCCCATCTCTGTCCTTGAGTGGGCCAACCCTTTCCCTGGTTACCCTCTTGCTCTTTATATACGTATAAAAAGCCTTGGGATTTTCCTTCGTCCTGTTTGCCAATGACTTTTCATGACCCCTTTTAGTCCTCCTAACTCCTTGCCTTAAGTTCCTTTCTACTGTCTTTATATTCCTCAAGGGATTTGTCTGTTCCTAGCCTTCCAGCCCTTACGAATGCTTCCTTTTTCTTTTTGACGAGGCTCACAATATCCCGCGTTATCCAAGGTTCCTGAAACTTGCCAAACTTATCCTTCTTCCTCACAGGAACATGCTGGTCCTGGATTCTAATCAACTGACGTTTGAAAGACTCCCACATGTCAAATGTTGATTTACTCTCAAACAGCCGCCCCCCAATCTAAATTCTTCAGTTCCTGCCTAATATTGTTATCATTAGCCTTCCCCCAATTTAGCACCTTCACCCGAGGACTACTCTTATCCTTATCCACAAGTACCTTAAAACTTATGGAATTATGGTCACTGCTCCCGAAATGCTCCGCCACTGAAACTTCGACCACCTGGCCGGGCTTATTCCCCAATACCAGGTCCAGAATGGCCCCATTCCTAGTTGGACTGTCTACATACTGTTTCAAGAAGCCCTCCTGGATGCTTCTCACAAATTCTGACCCATCCAAGCCCCTAGCACTAAGTGAGTCCCAGTCAATATTGGGGAAGTTAAAATCACCCACCACCACAACCCTGTTACCTTTACATCTTGCCAAAATCTGTCTACATATCTGCTCCTCTACCTCCCGCTGGCTGGTGGGAGGCCTGTAGTAAACTCCCAACATCGTGACTGCACCCTTCCTATTCCTGAGCTCCACCCATATTGCCTCGCTGCATCACCCCTCCGAGGTGTCCTCCCGCAGTACAGCTGTGATATTCTCCTTAACCAGTAATGCAACTTCCCCACCCCTTTTACATCCCCCTCTATCCCGCCCGAAGCTTCTAAAGCCTGGAACATTTAGATGCCAATCCTGCCCTTCCCTCAACCAAGTGTCTGTAATACCAACAACATCATATTTCCAAATACTAATCCAAGTTCATCTGCCTTACCTGTTATACTTCTCGCATTGAAACAAATGCACTTCAGACCACCAGTCCCGCTGTGCTCAGCAACATCTCCCTGCCTGCTCTTCCTCTTAGTCCTACTTGCCTTATTTACTATGTCCTCCTCATTTATTTCACTAGCTGTCCTACTGCTCTGGTTCCCACCCCCCTGCCACACTAGTTTAAACCCTCCTGAGTGACGCTAGCAAACCTTGCAGCCAGGATATTAGTGCCCCTCCAGTTTAAAGAACAAAGAACAAAGATAATTACAGCACAGGAACAGGCCCTTCGGCCCTCCAAGCCTGCGCCGATCCAGATCCTCTCTTTAAACATGTCGCCTATTTTCTAAGGTTCTGTATCTCTTTTCTTCCTGCCCATTCATGTATCTGTCTAGATACATCTTAAAAGACTCCATCGTGCCCGCGTCTACCACCTCCGCTGGCAACGCGTTCCAGGTGCCCACCACCCTCTGCGTAAAGAACTTTCCACGCATATCCCCCCTAAACTTTTCCCCTTTCACTTTGAACTCGTGTCCTCTAGTAATTGAAACCCCCACTCTGGGAAAAAGCCTCTTGCTGTCCACCCTGTCTATACCTCTCATGATTTTGTACACCTCAATCAGGTCCCCCCTCAACCTCCGTCTTTCTAATGAAAATAATCCTAATCTACTCAACCTCTCTTCATAGCTAGCGCCCTCCATACCAGGCAACGTCCTGGTGAACCTCCTCTGCACCCTCTCCAAAGCATCCACATCCTTTTGATAATGTGGCGACCAGAACTGTACGCAGTATTCCAAATGTGGCCGAACCAAAGTCCTATACAACTGTAACATGACCTGCCAACTCTTGTACTCAATGCCCCGTCCGATGAAGGAAAGCATGCCGTATGCCTTCTTGACCACTCTATTTACCTGCGTTGCTACCTTCAGGGAACAGTGGACCTGAACACCCAAATCTCTCTGGACATCAATTTTCCCCAGGACTTTTCCATTTACTGTATAGTTCACTCTTGAATTGGATCTTCCAAAATGCATCACCTCGCATTTGCCCTGATTGAACTCCATCTGCCATTTCTCTGCCCAACTCTCTAATCTATCTTTATTCTGCTGTATTCTCTGACAGTCCCCTTCACTATCTGCTACTCCACCAATCTTAGTGTCGTCTGCAAACTTGCTAATCAGTCCACCTATACTTTCCTCCAAATCATTAATGTATATCACAAACAACAGTGGTCCCAGCACGGATCCCTGTGGAACACCACTGGTCACACGTCTCCATTTTGAGAAACTCCCCTCTACTGCTACTCCCTGTCTCCTGTTGCCCAGCCAGTTCTTTATCCATCTAGCTAGTACACCTTGGACCCCAAGCGCCTTCACTTTCTCCATCAGCCTGCCATGGGGAACCTTATCAAACGCCTTACTGAAGTCCATGTATATGACATCGACAGCCCTTCCCTCATCAATCAACTTTGTCACTTCCTCAAAGAATTCTATTAAGTTGGTAAGACATGACCTTCCCTGCACAAAACCATGTTGCCTATCACTGATGAGCCCATTTTCTTCCAAATGGGAATAGATCCTATCCCTCAGTATCTTCTCCAGCAGCTTCCCTACCACTGACGTCAGGCTCACCGGTCTATAATTACCTGGATTATCCCTGCTACCCTTCTTAAACAAGGTGACAACATTAGCAATTCTCCAGTCCTCCGGGACCTCACCCGTGTTTAAGGATGCTGCAAAGATATCTGTTAAGGCCCAGCTATTTCCTCTCTCGCTTCCCTCAGTAACCTGGGATAGATCCCATCCGGACCTGGGGACTTGTCCACCTGAATGCCCTTTAGAATACCCAACACTTCCTCCCTCCTTATGCCGACTTGACCTAGAGTAATCAAACATCTGTTCCTAACCTCAACATCCGTCATGTCCCTCTCCTCGGTGAATACCGATGCAAAGTACTCGTTTAGAATCTCACCCATTTTCTCTGAGTCCAAGCATAACTTTCCTCCTTTGTTTTTGAGTGGGCCAATCCTTTCTCTAGTTACCCTCTTTCTCCTTATATATGAATAAAAGGCTTTGGGATTTTCCTTAACCCTGTTTGCTAAAGATATTTCATGACCCCTTTTAGCCCTCTTAATTCCTCGTTTCAGATTGGTCCTACATTCCCGATATTCTTTCAAAGCTTCGTCTTTCATCAGCCGCCTACACCTTATGTATGCTTCCTTTTTCCTCTTAGCTAGTCTCACAATTTCACCTGTCATCCATGGTTCCCTAATCTTGCCATTTCTATCCCTCATTTTCACAGGAACATGTCTCTCCTGAACGCTAATCAACCTCTCTTTAAAAGCCTCCCACATATCACATGTGGATTTACCTTCAAACAGCTGCTCCCAATCTACATTTCCCAGCTCCTGCCGAATTTTGGTATAGTTGGCCTTCCCCCAATTTAGCACTCTTCCTTTAGGACCACTCTCGTCTTTGTCCATGAGTATTTTAAAGCTTACGGAATTGTGATCACTATTCCCAAAGTAGTCCCCTACTGAAACTTCAACAACCTGGCCGGGTTCATTCCCCAACACCAGGTCCAGTATGGCCCCTTCCCGAGTTGGACTATTTACATACTGCTCTAGAAAACCTTCCTGGATGCTCCTTACAAATTCTGCTCCATCTGGACCTCTAACACTAAGCGAATCCCAGTCAATGTTGGGAAAATTAAAATCTCCTATCACCACCACCCTGTTGCTCCTACATCTTTCCATAATCTGTTTACATATTTGTACCTCTATCTCACGCTCGCTGTTGGGAGGCCTGTAGTACAGCCCCAACATTGTTACCGCACCCTTCCTATTTCTGAGTTCTGTCCATATTGCCTCACTGCTCGAGTCCTCCATCATGCCCTCCTTCAGCACAGCTGTGATATCCTCTTTGACCAGTAATGCAACTCCTCCACCCCTTTTACCTCCCTCTCTATCCCGCCTGAAGCATCGATATCCTGGGATATTTAGTTGCCAATCATGCCCTTCCCTCAACCAAGTCTCAGTAATAGCAATAACATCATACTCCCAGGTACTAATCCAAGCCCTAAGTTCATCTGCCTTACCTACTACACTTCTTGCATTAAAACAAATGCACCTCAGACCACCAGTCCCTTTATATTCATCATCTGCTCCCTGCCTGCTCTTCCCCTTAGTCACACTGACTTCATTATCTAGTTCCTTACAGGCTTTAGTTACTACCTCCTTACTGTCCACTGACCTCCTCATTTGGTTCCCATCCCCCTGCCACATTAGTTTAAACCCTCCCCAACAGCGTTAGCAAAAGCACCTCCAAAGGACATTGGTTCCAGTCCGGCCCAGGTGTAGACCGTCCAATTTGTAATAGTCCCACCTCCCCAGAACCGGTCCCAATGTCCCAAAAATCTGAACCCCTCCTTCCTGCACCATCTCTCAAGCCACGCATTCATCCTGACTATTCTTTCATTTTTACTCTGACTATCACGTGGCACTGGTAGTAATCCTGAGATTACTACCTCTGAGGTCCTACTTTTTAACTTGGCTCCTAACTCCCTAAACTCTGCTTGTAGGACCTCATCCCGTTTTTTACCTATATCATTAGTGCCTATGTGCACAATGACAACTGGCTGTTCACCCTCCCCCTTTAGAATGTTCTGCAGCCGATCTGAGACATCCCTGACCCGTGCACCTGGGAGGCAACATACCATTCGGGAGCCTCGTTTTCGACCACAGAACCGCCTATCTACTTCCCTTACAATCGAATCCCCTACGACTATAGCCCTTCCACTCTTTTTCCCGCCCTTCTGAACAGCAGAGCCAGCCACGGTGCCATGGACCTGGCTACTGCTGCCTTCCCCTGGTGAGCCATCTCCCCCAACAGTATCCAAAACGGTATACCTGTTTTGGAGGGAGATGACCGCAGGGGACTCCTGCGCTGCCTTCCTGCTCTTTCTCTGCCTTTTGGTCACCCATTCCCTTTCTCCCTCAGCAATCCTAATCTGCGGTGTGACCAATTCACTAAACGTGCTATCCACGACCTCCTCAGCATCGCGCATGCTCCAAAGTGAGTCCATCCGCAGCTCGAGAGCCGTCATGCGGTCTAACAAGAGCTGCAGTTGGACACACTTCCTGCACGTGAAGGAGTCAGGGACATCAGCCGTGTCCCTGAGCTCCCACATTGAGCAAGAGGAGCATGACACGGGTCTGAGATCTCCTGCCATTTTTAATCTTAAGCTTAACTTAGTTAAATGAAAAAGGAACGAAAAGTTTTTACCAATCACAATAAAACCAGAGAAATCGAAAAAGCCTTACCTTATAAACACCCCACCGAGTCCTTTTTTTTTTGGTTAGAGGAGGAGGGCGGGTGGGAGACACGACAAGTGTGGTGTCTCGGGTTCAGAAACCGCCCAAATATATAGTGTTTTACTTACCCAGCAGCCCCCTGGCCACCGCCGAAAAACAAAAGGAAATTAAATTTACTTTCAAACTGACCTTCCCAGCTGCTCACTCGCTGCTCCCGAAAAAGCTGCTTCC
Source organism: Heterodontus francisci (assembly GCF_036365525.1). Classification (NCBI taxonomy): domain Eukaryota; kingdom Metazoa; phylum Chordata; class Chondrichthyes; order Heterodontiformes; family Heterodontidae; genus Heterodontus; species Heterodontus francisci. The sequence goes on along the minus strand of NC_090374.1, from coordinate 2,803,004 downwards.
CAGCTGCTCACTCGCTGCTCCCGAAAAAGCTGCTGCTTTAGATGCAACCCGTCCTTGTACAGGTCCCATCTGTCCCTGAAGAGATCCCAATGGTCCAGATATCTGAAACCCTCCCTTCTACACCAGCTGCTCAGCCACGTGTTTAGCTGCACTATCTTCCTATTTCTCGCCTCACTGGCACGTGGCATTGGGAGTAATCCAGAGATTACAACCCTAGAGGTCCTGTTTTTTAACTTACTACCTAACTCCCTAAACTCCCCCTGCAGGACCTTATCACTCTTCCTGCCTATGTCATTGGTACCGATGTGTACCACAACCTCTGGCTGTTCACCCTCCCCCTTCAGAATGCCTCTGTCCATTCAGAGACATCCTTGACCCTGGCACCAGGGAGGCAACATACCATCCTGGAGTCTCTTTCACGTCCACAGAAGCACCTATCTGTGCCACTGACTATAGAGTCCCCTATAACTATTGCTCTTTTGCACTTTGTCCCTGCCTGCTGAACAACAGTGCCAGCCGTGGTGCCACTGCTCTGGCTGCTGCTGTTTTCCCCTGATAGGTTCATCCCCCCCCAACAGTATCCAAAACGGTATACTTGTTAGAGAAGGGGATAGCCATAGGGGATTCCTGCACTGACTGCCAGCCCATTCTCGCGGTCACCCATCTATCTGCCTGCACCTTAGGTGTAACCACTTCTCTAAAACTCCTGTCTATGACGCTTTCTGCCACCTGCATGCTCCTAAGTGCATCCAGTTGCCGCTCCAACCGATCCATGCGGTCTGTGAGGAGCTGCAACTGGGTACACTTCAACAAAGTCCCACATAAGAGATTAACGTGTAAAATTAAAGCGCATGGGATTGGGGGTAGCGTATTGCGATGGACAGAAAATTGGTTGGCGAGCGGGAAAGAAAGAGTAGGGATAAATGGGTCTTTTTCCGAATGGCAGTGGGGTACCGCAGGGATTGGTGCTAGGACCCCAGCTATTCACAATATATATTAATGATTTAGATGAGGGAACTCAATGTAATATCTCCAGATTTGCAGATGACACAAAACTGGGTGGGAGGGTGAGTTGTGAGGAGGATGCAGAGAGGCTTCAGGGTGATTTGGACAGGTTGTGAGTGGGCTAATGCATGGCAGCTGCAGTATAATGTGGATAAAATGTGAGGTTATCCACTTTGGTGGCAGATTATTATCTGAACGGCTATAACCTGAGAGAGGGGAATATGCAATGAGACCAGTCGCTGAAGATAAGCATGCAGGTGCAACAAAAGGCAAATAGTGTGTTGGCCTTCATCGCGAGAGGATTCGCGTATAGGAGCAGGGATGTCTTGCTGCAATTGTACAGGGCCTTGGTGAGGCCACACTTGGAATATTGTGTGCAGTTTTGGTCTCATCTGAAGGAGGATCTTTTTGCTATAGAGTGAGTGCAGAGAAGGTTTACCAGACTGATTCCTGGGATGGCGGGACTGACATATGAGGAGAAATTGAGTCGGTTAGGATTATATTCGCTGGAGTTCAGAAAAGTAAGGGGGAATCTCATGGAAACCTATAAAATTCTAACAGGACTTGACAGGGTAGATGCAGGAAGGATGTTCCCGATGGTGGGCGAGTCCAGAGCCAGGGGTCATAGGCTCAGGATACGGGGTAAAGCTTTCAGGACTGAGATGAGGAGATATTTCTTCACCCAGAGAGTGTTGAGTCTGTGGAATTCGCTACCACAGAAAGCAGTTGAGGCCAAAACATTGTATGTTTTCAAGAAGAGTTGGATATAGCTCTTGGGTCTAAAGGGATCAAAGGGTATGGGCAGAAGCAGGAACAGGTTACTGAGTTGGGTGATCAGCCATGATCATACTGAATGGCGGAGCAGGCTCAAATGGCCTACACCTGCTCCTATTTTCTGTTAGTTGGGCGCGCTATAAAGTTGATGGATGGGAAGCAAATAGCTGGTCCATAAAGCCTGTCCCATGATAGCTGGAGCATTGGATCCAGACAATGTGCATCTGCATCAATCATGTAATCTGGAAACAGCGAAAAAAAAAACTTGCGGTCAAAGAAATCAAAAGGATGCTACATCGTGATTTCTTCTTCCCCTCACTCTACATTGTTGAAGACAAGCACCAGCAGCGTAGGGTTATGCAAATGGTGCTACTGCGTGACAGTGAGCTTGATTCACATGACCTGTGGCAACTGATCTCAACCCCTACTCCTGTCAGACGATATGCATAAGGAGTTCAATATATTGATTTGAAGGCCTGGAGTCAAATTTTCATTCGTTTATACATTAATCACAAGGATGGGGTTGGGAAATGTTCCCACTCAAACCAAGATACCAGCCATCATCAATCCTCCCACCACAGATTCTGTTTTAAGAGCTATTTATTTTTAATACATTAGTGCTTTTTAGTCGAGACTTTGTTTTAAAAACAATAGATGAAATTAGCTGAATGAAGGTTCAATCAGGAACCCTTGATTGAGAGAAGAAATTGCAGCGATGATCCACAGGAAGCAGCAGAAGGTTGATCAGCACAGGACCGTTAGTGGAAGACACCATAAAATAGACCATGTTGGAAATATACAAGTCTGGCAACTCTCTCTCCGTAGAGGCTAATGTTTCAGGCTGATGACTGTTCTGATGATGGGTCACTAATCTGAAATACTAGCTCAGTTTCCTTCTTCAGATTCTGCCAAATCTGCTGTGTATTTTCAACATTTACAATATTTTGCTTTTAGTGGAAAAACATCTGTACTTTAGATGTTTAATGTTGAATTTAACCCATATTTTGTAATTTCTCTTTGGCTTTTGCCTAAAAATTGTTACCCAAACATCTGAGTGAGTTGCCTCAGCTTTCCAACTCACCTTTGTGCAGAACGGTCACTGGTGACCGTGATGTACAAAACACATTTGGGTAAACTGTATACCCAACCCAAAAATGAATTATTCTACTGAGGAAGCAAGTCTTACTGGTCAACCTTTAACTGTGGTTAGGTTGTTTTTTTATTTGACCTCCACTGCGCCGGATGAGGGCGTCAACCATTGAACCCAAACTTTGATTTTACAAGAATGAGTTCCTGAAACTGACTTGTGTCCATTGTCCTTCCAAGAGATGAGGCGGGGGCTTTCCCTACCTTCCATGGCTGAATTTCTCAACGCTTCACAGACCAACTACTTAATCCCAGATTCCCCACGTGTTCTTAATGCAGTACAGCAAACAAACGAAAGATACCACCAATGAGAGTCTGGGGACAGGCTTTTCTGCTCTAACTCTGGGCAAGATATTTCCTGACTGGCACACACTGACTGTTGGCTGCAGCTAGCAGTCCTGTAACTAATGACCAGCTTAATAGAGATAGAGAATTCAGCGAAGGTAATGCCATTGAATATCAAGGGGAAATGGTCATTGTCTGGCACTTGTGTGGCGCGAATGTTACTTGCCACTTATCAGCCCAAGCCTGGATATTGTTCAGGTCTTGCTGCATTTCTACACGGACTGCTTCTGTATCTGAGGAGTCACGAATGGTGCTGAACATTGTGCAATTATTAGCAAACATTCCCCACTTCTGACCTTATGATTGAAGGAAGGTCATTGATGAAGCAGCTGAAGATGGTTGGGCCAAGGACACTACCCTGAGGAACTCCTGCAGTGATGTCCTGGAACTCAGATGATTGACCTCCAACAACCACAACAATCTTCCTTTATGCTAGGTATGACTAACGACTGGAGAGTTTTTCCCAATTCCCATTGACTTAAGTTTTGCTCGGGCTGCTTTATGCCATACTCAGTCGAATGCGGCCTTGATGTCACCTGACCTCTTCAGTTCAGCTCTTTTGTCCGTATTTGAACCAAGGCTGTAATGAGGTCAGGAGCTGAGTGGCCCTGGCGGAACCCAAACTCAGCGTCACTGAGCAGATTACTGCTAAGCAAGTGCCGCTTGATGGCACTGTTGATGACACCTTCCATCACTTTCCTGATGATTGAGAGTAGGCTGATGGGGCGGTAATTGGCCGGGTTGGACTTGTCCTGCTTTTTGTGTACAGGACATACCTGGGCAATTTTCCACATTGCAGGGTAGATGCCAGTATTGGAGTTATACTGGAACAGCTTGGCTAGGGGCATGGCCAGTTCTGGAGCACAGGTCTTCAGGACTATTGCCAGAATATTGTCAGAGCCCATAGCCTTTGCATTATCCAGTGCCTTCAGTGATTTCTTGATATTAGAAGTTGGTATCTACGGTGCTCATAAAATGAGATGTGCAAAGGTTCCAATTTCCTTGTCTGGCTACTCATTTTCAATAGGTGTACCTACGATGAAATGATGGGGTATCATTTCAGAGGGAAAGGTGCATCAATGAAGAAAACAACAATGGGTTGGTTCTCTTTGCAGAATTTGTCAGCAGCACTGAGAAAATGCAAACCTCCTGCACATCCACTTGACATGAAAAACACAACCAACTGGAAACAGACAGGTAACAAAGAGAGGTAAAAAATTTATTGCAGTATTTGTTCCGCCAGTCTGTTTTTGCTGGGGATCCCTTTTTTCTTGTTTTGCCAGAGTGACCCTAATACATTTAAAATCTACATTTACAAAACAAAAAAATCAAATAAAATCTCCTGTGTAGGTCACAGATACTGCATGCTTTCATTAGAATAAATTATATCCAGCACAGTCTGGCATTGTACATCCTGTAAAATAACTTCTCTCTGGAACTTCTGCTACACTAAAGAAAGCCATTGCTGCTAGGTTAAACTCCAAGAACACTTTATTAAGAACATTAACAGACTAAATTCCAACATTCACTTAACTTTTATTTTTAAACAGAATTCTTTTTCCAAGATATAAACAATTTTTTGTTTTGTTAAACTATAATACAGTGGGAGTTAAAATCAATCAAGAAGATTCGGCTGTACAACAGCGAAGGAAGCTCCCACGAGAAAATGGTATCTGACAATCGCTCCTCCTTCTCGTCTGTCTCCATGTCTGGATCCCAGTACAGAGTTATTCAGACTGTGAAACCATTCGTTTTGTAAATGTTGCCAGAATGTGGTCTTTTAGCCCCAAGTTCTCCTCACTGCTGTGAATTTGGCTGCAGTTTTAGTTGTGTTAGCAGGAAGATCCTTCCTTTGCTGCATACAGTGATCGTAAAGTCTGAACAACTTTGTTAGTCAGCTTATTTGCACTTGTCAGAGCAATTTTCTTGTAAATGATGTCCGACTCTTTGATACTGTCAACCCAAGGCACCAGCTTGCGGCCCTCTCTGCGTTTAGCTTCTGTCCAAGAGCCGCTATATGAACCGGCCATCCAATGAACACTGAAACCACTGCTGGTCTTTTCCACAACTCTGGCTATTTGTGGCCTGTCTTTATACTTGGGGCAGCAAATGGCAATCACATCCATTACTTCCACAGCCTCGTGCATCTGAGCTCCTAGATCCCCCGCGTCAGACAGTCGTTTAGATCTTCTGGTTGCCTGGGAGATGATTAGAAAGAGAAACGATTAGCTGATTGACCTAAATGAAAGCACTGGACCCCAAGAGCTGCAGGTGACAGCATCTAAACAACAGCACTAGACCCCGAGGGGTACAGGTAACAATGCCTGAATGAGAGCAGGGGACTGGGAGAGGGTTGCACTCTCTCATTCTTGGGTGGGCTGGGAAAGGTTGAATAAGGAGGAGGGAGATGGGAACCTGGGAGAATATAATCTACCTAGATTTACACCGAGCAGAGTATCAGTCCTCCTTCACCATGCCCTCCTGTTCCAAATGTGTGCCGGGGCGCTCCAATTAATACCAAGGACATGAACTAACAGTTCCAGAATTATCGTATAAAATTCACACACTCCATCAATAAACCTACCACATTTTAAATGCAACATTGAAACCAACAGGGAAAGGTCAGGAGGTAACTAATCAGGGCCTGTGGAGAAACACTTGGCCAATCCAGGTCGGTCAGAAAATGCTGGGATAAATAGCAGGTGTCATCCCACACCATGAGGTACAGTTGAACCTGAGGTATTGTGCTGCAATTTTCAATACAGGTTAGGGTATGTAATCAAAAGAACCCATAGCAAATGCAGAGAAATGTAACTCAGGACGATTTAGCTTGTTTAAGTACGTGCATCATAAGTGTAATACCAACTCCTGTCTGTTTTCTTACCCCTGCAATTCCTCCGCCTGCTCTCTCTTCCCCATCGCTCTCTTCATCATCTGTTTCTGCATTGTTTTTCGGGCTGCTTCCTCCAAGCAGTGCGTTGATTGCCTTATTCCGGGCTGCAGTGCTGGCGGACACTTCCCCATCTTCATCCTCTTCGTCTGGATCCAAGTGTTCCATCAGTGTTTTGAACTGAAAGAAAATTAACAGCAATATTTAAATGTGTATATATGTATGAATCACCTGCACTTATACATAGAGTATCATTTCAAAATTTGCAGAAGACACAAAACTGGGAAATATAGTTAACAACAAGGGCAGTAACAGATTTCAAGAGGAGTGAAATGGGCAAACATGCAGCAGATGAAACTTAATGCAGAGAAGTGCGAAGTGATACATTTTGGTAGGAAGAATGAGGAGAGGCAATATAAAATAAAGGGTACAATTTTAAAGCAGGTGCAATGGTGTAAGTATACAAATCTTTAAAAGGAAGCAGGGCAAGTTGAAAAGGCTGTGAAAGCATATGGGATACTTAGCTTTATCAACGGCGGAACAGAATGCAAAAGCAAGGAAGTTATGCTCAATCTTTATAAGATACTGTTCAATTATGGGCATGAGGGAGAAAGGAACAGAAAGTTATGCTGATAGAATCAGATGTGTATAGTGGGGTGGGCTGACTTGTATTTTTTTAAAATTTGTTCATGGGATGTGGGCGTCGCTGGCCAGGCCAGCATTTGTTATCCATCCCTAATTGCTATTGAGAAGGTGGTGGTGAGCTGCCTTCTTGAACTGCTGCAGTCCTTGGGGTATAGACACACCAACACTGCTGTTAGGGAGTTCCAGGATTTTGACCCAGCGACAGTGAAGGAACAGAGATATAGTTCCAAGTAAGGCGGCACAGTGGTTAGCACTGCAGCCTCACAGCTCTAGCGACCCGGGTTCGATTCTGGGTACTGCTTGTGTGGAGTTTGCAAGTTCTCCCTGTGACTGCGTGGGTTTCCATCAAGTGCTCCGGTTTCCTCCCACATGCCAAAGACTTGCAGGTTGATAGGTAAATTGGCCATTATAAATTGCCCCTAGTGTAGGTAGGTGGTAGGAGAATGGTGGGGATGTGGTAGGGAATATGGGTGGTTGATGGTCGGCAAAGACTCGGTGGGCCGAAGAGCCTGTTTCAGTGCTATATCTCTAAATAAAATAAAAAATAAATTAAAGCCTGGCTCCCCAACACGAATCTGCCCAAACCCAACTACGTGTGCCAGGTATGGGTTGGGTCGGGTCTAAATTCTGTGTCCAGCATTCAGGCTCGGGGCGGGTTGGGTTTGGGCTGGCTGTGGTCGGGTTTTGTTTTGTATTGTTTTCTTTTTAATCTACGTTTTGACACAATTTTTTTTCTGTACAAATAACATGTTTGATATTTTTGAGTCGTGTCGGGTTTTAATTTTATACTCGAGCCAGGCTTCAGTTCCAAGTCAGGATGGAGTGCAGCTTGGAGGGGAACTTGGTGTTCCCATGTCTCTGCTGTCCTTGTCCTTCTGGGTGGTGGAGGTCACAGGTTTGGAAGGTGCTGTCAAAGAAGCCCTGGTGGTGCGTTGCTGCAGTGCATCTTGTAGATGTTACACACTGCTGCCACTGTGCGTCGGTGGTGGAGGGAGTGAATGTTTGTGGATGGGGTGCCAATCAAGCGGGCTGCTTTGTCCTGAGTGGTGTCAAGCTTCTTGAGTGTTGTTGGAGCTGCATCCATCCAGGAAACAGGAGAGTAGCCCATCACACTCCTGACAACTCCAGTGGCCAAATGGATAAGGCTCTTACTTCCAAAGCCACGGATTGAGGTTTTGTGTCCCAGCTTGGGTGGGGGGAGTAAATTTCTGGCATGGACTTGATGGGCTGAATGGCCTCCTCCTGTGCCGTAAGTGACTTGTGCCTTGTAGATGAACAGGCTTTCGGGAGACAGGAGGCGAGTTACTGCAGAATTCCCTGCTCTTGTAACCACAGTATTTATGTGGCTGGTCCAGTTCAGTTTCAGGCCAACAGTAATGCCTAGGATGTTGATAGTCGGGGATTCAGTGATGGTAATGCCATTGAATGTCAAGGGGAGATGTTGGATTCTCCCTACTTGGAATAGTCATTGCCTGGCACCTGTGTGGGCATAAATATTACTTGCCACTTATCAGCCCAAGTCTTGCTGCATATGGACACAGACTGCTTCACTATCTGAGGAATTATAAATGGTACTGAGTGATGTGCAATCATTTGCGACCATCTCTACCTCTGACCTGATGATGAAGGAAAGGTCATTAATGGGGGTAGATGGGAAAGTGGAGTTGAGGCCACAATCAGATCAGCCATGATTTTATTAAAAGGGGGAGCAGGCTTGAAGGGGCTGAATGGCTGGATCCTGCGCCTAATTCGTATTCGGACACTACTCTGAGGCTCTCCTGCAGTGATATCATGGGGCTGAAATGATTGACCCCCAACAACCACAACCACCAACATAAACAGCAGCCTATACCAGTTCTGTCAAATAGCCTCTTAAGTGTGCTGTAGAACCTGTGTAACCAGGAGCAGGGGATTCCGGACACAGCGGCGCAGTGGTTAGCACCGCAGCCTCACAGCTCCAGCGACCCGGGTTCAATTCTGGGTACTGCCTGTGTGGAGTTTGCAAGTTCTCCCTGTGTCTGCGTGGGTTTCCTCCGGTTTCCTCCCACATGCCAAAGACTTGCAGGTTGATAGGTTAATTGGCCATTAGAAATTGCCCCTAGTATAGGTAGGTGGTAGGGAAATATAGGGACAGGTGGGGATGTGGTAGGAATATGGGATTAGTGTAGGATTAGTATAAAATGGGTGGTTGATGGTCGGCACAGACTTGGTGGGCCGAAGGGCCTGTTTCAGTGCTGTATCTCTAAACTAAACTAAACTAAACACGCCCCAGTTTCAAGTCTTGGGTGATTACACTTGCAGCAGTGTTGAGGAACAGGCTGAGGGGGAGCACAGCAAAAACGGCAGCAGGAGAAAGGAGCGGGGCCGAGGAGGAGGTGCCAACCGACTGTGTTCTAAAGTAAATCAGTGTGACGTCGCAATGAAGAAGTGATTGATGAGTATTTTTTGCTTTTCTCTCATTAAACTAGGGCATTGGTTCAAATTAGGAACTGGGAAATCAAAAATATTGAATCGGGGCAGTGCTGCAGAGTATAAACACAGAGCAGGACTAGTGGTATTAATTAAAATTGACAGTTTAAACAGGGTACCAAACAGATTGTTTAAAAAGGGAAAAGAGGATTTTTTTTTTTAAGATCATGGATGGGCAGCTGCAATCTGTTGCTTGCAGTTCCTGCATCATGCAGAAACTACAGGACACTAGTCTGGGCGTCCAGGTGTGTAGGAAGTGTCTCCAGCTGCTTCAGCTCGAGCTCAGGATTTCCCAGCTTGAGGGCCAGCAAGAATCACTGCAGAGCATCAGGGAGCAGGAGAGTTTCCTGAATCGTACACTCCAGGAGGTGGTCACCGCACAGACAGTAGTTCAGGATAGTAGCTGGGCAGCCATCCAGAAGAGGCAGGAGGTACAGGAGTCTTTGGGTCATGTGTCACTCTCAAACTGGTACTCAGTTTTGGAGACTGCTGAAAGTGACGACGCCTGAAGGAGTGCAGTCCAGACCATGGCACCAATGGGCGAGGGACTGTACAGGAGGGAGCAGTAAAGTGTAGAAATGCAGTTTTACAGGTGATTTCAGTCGGGGGGACAGATAGACATTTCTGTAACTATCGTTGTGTGACCCACATGCTGTGTTGCCTCGCTGGTGCCAGGGTAAAGGACATCATGGAGAGGGTGCAGGATATTCTGCAGGGGGAAGGGAATGAGCCAGAAGTTTTTTTTTTATTCATCTGGGGGATGTGGGCGTCACTGGCCAGGCCAGCATTTATTGCCCATCCCTAATTGCCCTTGAGAAGGTGGTGGTGAGCTGCCTTCTTGAACCGCTGCAGTCCATGTGGGGTAGGTGCACCCACAGTGCTGTTAGGAAGGGAGTTCCAGGATTTTGACCCAGTGACAGTGAAGGAACGGTGATATAGTTCCAAGTCAGGATGGTGTGTGACTTGGAGGGGAACTTGCAACTGGTGGTTTTATTTATTTATTTAGAGATACAGCACTGAAACAGGCCCTTCGGCCCACCGAGTCTGTGCCGACCAACAACCACCCATTTATACTAATCCTACATTAATCCCATATTCCCTACCACATCCCCACCATTCTCCTACCACCTACCTACACTAGGGGAAATTTATAATGGCCAATTTACCCATCAACCTGCAAGTCTTTGGCTGTGGGAGGAAACCGGAGCACCCGGCGGAAACCCACGTGGTCACAGGGAGAACTTGCAAACTCCGCACAGGCAGTACCCAGAACTGAACCCAGGTTGCTGGAGCTGTGAGGCTGCGGTGCTAACCACTGCACCGCCCATGCATGGTGTTCCCATGCATTTGCTGCCCTTGTCCTTCTAGTTGGTAGAGGTCGTGGGGTTTGGAAGGTGCTGTCTGAGGAGCCTTGGTGAGTTGCTGCAGTGCATCATGTAGATGGTACACACTGCTACCACTGTGTGTGGGTGGTGGAGGGAGTGAATGTTTGTGGATGGGGTGCCAATCAAGCGGGCTGCTTTGTCCTGGATGATGTCGAGTTTCTTGAGTGTCGTTGGAGCTGCACCCATCCAGGCAAGTGGAGAGTATTCCATCACACTCCTGACTTGTGCCTTGTTGTTGTACAGGCAGTGGTGAGTCAGGAGGCAAGTTCCTAGCCTGTGACCTGCTCTTGAAGCCACAGCATTTATGTGGCTGGTCCAGTTCAGTTTCTGGTCAATGGTAACGCCTTGGATGTTGATAGCGGGGGATTCAGCGATGGTAATGCCAAGGACACTACCCTGAGGAACTCCTGCAGTGATGTCCCGGGACTGAGATGATTAACCTCCAACAACAACCACCATCTTCCTTTGTGCTAGGTATGACTCCAACCAACGGAGTGTTTTCCCCGATTTTCATTGACTCCAGTTTTGCGCGGGCTCCTTGATGCCATACTCTGTCAAATGCTGCCTTGATGTCAAGGGCAATCACTCTCTCCTCACCTCTGGAGACCAAGGCTGTAATGAGGTCAGGAGCTGAGTGGTCCTGGCAGAACCCAAATTGAGCGTCACTGAGCAGGTTATTGATGAGCAAATCTGTAGGGAAATCACGGAGATGTGCAAGAACTACAGAGTGGTGATACTGGGGGACGTTAATTACCCAAATATTGATTGGGATAATTTTTTTGTCTTCTGTCCAAGGAGGCATGGTACACCACTGCTGCCACTGTACATCGGTGGTGGAGGTAGTGAATGTTTAAGAGGGTGGATGGGGTGCCAATCAAGCGGGACACTGATCTGCTCTTGTAGTCACAGTACTCATATGGCTGGTCCAGTTCAGTTTCTGGTCAATGGTAACCCAACCACACCCCCCCCCACACCAAGCTGCAGGTAGTGGGGGATTCAGCAATGGTAATGTCATTGAATGTCAAAGGGAGATGGTTAGATGCTCTCTTATTGGAGATGGTCATTGCCAGGCACTTCTGTGGCACCAATGTTACTTGCCACTTATCAGCCCAAGCCTGAATGTTGTCCACATCTTGCTGCATATGGACATGGACTGCTTCAGTATCTGAAGCGATGCAAATGGTACTGAATATCATACAATCATCAGCGAACATCCCCACTTCTGACCTTATGATTGAAGGAAGGTCATCGATGAAGCAGCTGAAGATGGTTGGGCCTAGGGCACTACCCTGAGGAACTCCTGCAGTGATGTCCTGGGACTGAAATGATTGACCTCCAACAACCACAACCATCTTCCTTTGTGCAAGGTATGACTCCAGAGAAAAGTTACGGCACGAAAGAGACCATTCAGCTCATTTTGTCTGCGCCAGCTGAAAAAACTAGCCGTGCAATCTAATCCCACCCTTCCTGCACCTGGTCTGTAGCCTTGCAGGTTACAGCACTTCAGCTGCACGTCCAGGTATCTTTTAAATGAGTTGATAGTTTCTGCCACCACCCTCTGAGTGAAAATGTTTTTCCTCATGTCCCCTCTAATTCTGTACTGTAATTTTTCTATGGTTCTGTGGGTCTAATTGATTCTAATAATTTTCCCACCAAGGTCAGCTTGACTAGCCTGTAATTATTTGGTCTATCCCTCGCACCCTATTTAAACAAGCCTTTTAAAAAAAAACTCCAACCACTGGAGGGTTTTCCCCGATTCCCACTGACACCAGTTTTGCTAGGGCTCCTTGATGCTATACTCAGTCAAATGCTGCCTTGATATCAAGGGCAATCACTTTCACCTCACCCAGAGTTCAGCTCTTTTGTCCATGTTTGGATCAAGGCTGTAATGAGGTCAAGAGACGAGTGTCCCTGGTGGAACCCAAACTGACCATCTTTGAGTGGGTTATTGCTATGTAAGTGGCACTGGACAGCACTACTGACGACACCGTCCATTACATTTCTGATGACTGAGAGTAGACTGATGGGACAGTAATTGGCCAGACTGGATTTGCCGCTTTTTGTGTACAGGACATACCTGTGCAACTTTCCACGTTGTCAAGTTGATGCCAGTGTTGTAGCTGTACGGGAACAGCTTGGCTATGGGTGTGGCTAGTTCTGTAGCACAAGTCTTCAGCCAGAACGTTGTCAGGGCCCAGAGCCTTTGCAGTATCCAGTGCCTTCAGCCGTTCCTGGATATCACGTGGAGTGAATAGGATTGGCTGAAGACTGGCATCTGTGATGACCTCAGGAGGAGGCTGAGATGGATCATCCACTTGGCACTTCTGGCTGAAAATGGTTGTGAATGCTTCAGCCTTTTCTTTTGTACTAACATGCTGGGCTCCCCCTTCGTTGAGGATGGGGATATTTGTGGAGCCTCCTTCTCCTCTTAGTTGTTTAATTGTTCTGAAATATGTTCAGGAAAACGTCCCTGGATCAGTATGTTCTCAGCCTATCTAAAAAGGAGGCATTGCTGGATCTGGTGCTGGGAAATGAGGTTGGCCAAGTGAACCAAGAGTCTGTCGGGGAGCACTTGGGTAAGAGTGATCATCATATCATTAGGTTTGGACTAGTAATGCAGAAAAGCAAGGAACGAGATAAGGCAGACCATCTAAATTGGAATTGGGCTAATTTCAATGTGATGAGAAGAGATCTAGCAAGGGTAAAATTGAACCAGAGACTGACGCAAAGATCAGAACAATGGGTTATCTTTAAGGACGACATGCTTCAGATGCAGGCTAGGAACGAAAGGTAAGGGAATCAATAATAGGGCTCCTTGGATTCTTTTTTATTCATTCATGGGATTATGGGCGTCATTGGCTAGGCCAGCATTTAATGCCCATCCCTAATTTCCCACTGAAGACATTTAAGATTCTGGTGTCACACGTAGGCCAGATAAGGACAGCAGGTTTCCTTCCCTAAAGGGGCTGAGTGATGGGTTTTTACAACAATCGACAATGGTTTCGTGGTTACATTAGACTAGTTTTTAATTCCAGATTTATGGATTGAATTCAAATTTCACCATCTACCGTGGTGGGATTCAAAGTCATGTCCCCAGAGCATTAGCCTGGGTTCTGGATTACTGGTCCAGTGAGACTAGCACTAAGCCACCGCCTCCCCATGGATGACTAAGGAGATAGAGATTATGATGAACAAAAAAAGGGTGAATGATGCATGTCAGGTGAATTCTTCAAGTGAGAACAAGGACAAATACAATAATATAAAAGCAAAATACTACAGATGCTGGAAATCTAAAATAAAAAAAATGCTGGCAATACTCAGCAGGTCTGGCAGCATCTGTGGAGAGAGAAGCAGACTTAATGTTTCAGGTCAGTGACACAATAAGTTGAAAGGGGAGGTGAAGAGGAAAATAAGACTGGCAAATAAAGAGCATGAGAATAAAATGATGGTCAACATAAAAGGGAAACCAAAAATCTTCTACCAGCAGTAAGTGGGCGATGAGACGTTTGGCCTATTAGGGTCAAAGAGGGTAATAATACATGTTTAGAGGCACAGGGCAAGGTTAATACTTTGCATCAGTGTTCTTTAAGGAACTGAAATCTGACAATATTGGTAGAAGCGGAGTAGAGGCGAGGCAATGAATAGGGTATAAATTGAGAGGGGGAGATACTAAAAAGGCTGGTTATGCTTAGGGTAAGTCACCTGGTCCAAATGGCTGACATACAAGGTTGTTGAAGGAAGTGGGGGTGGAGATAGCAGAAGAACTTGCCATAATCTTCTAATTTTCCTGGATATGGGGGAGGTGCCAGAGGATTGGAGAATGGCAAACATGACACCCTTATTCAAGAAAGGGTGCAAGGACAGTCTTAGCAACTACAGACAAGTTAGTTTAACATCATTGGTGGGCAAGGTTTTAGAAACAATAATCAGGGAGAAAATCGACAGACACTTGGAGAGGTTTGAGTTAATAAAGGAGAGCCAGCATGGGTTTGTAAAAGGGAGATAACGCTTGACTAATCTGATTTTTTGAAGAAGTAACAGAGAAGATTGATGAAAGGAATGTGGTGGATGTTGTTTAGATGGATTAAGAAAGTGCTTGATAAGGTACCACATACAAGTCTGGTTAACAAAATTGAAGCCCATGAAATAGGAGGGTCAGTGTCCAATTAGATAAACATTGGCTTAAGGACAAAAAAACAGTGAGTTGTGGTAAATGGTTGTTTATCAAGCTGGAGGATGGCAGACAGTAGTGTTCCTCAAGGGTCAGTGCTCAGACCACTGATTTTTTTGATATACATATATGGTTTGGATATTGGAATAGAGGAGTGACAGTTCAAAATTTGCTGATGATACCAAACTTGAAGGAGTGGCAAACAGTGAGGGTGATACAAATCGACTGCAATAGGACATAGGTAGACTAGCAGAATGGGCAGATAGGTGGCAGATGGAATTCAATATTGACAAGTGTGAGGTGATGCATTTTGGCAGAAGGAATAGGGAGAGGCAATATATACTTAATGGCACAGTTCTGAAGAGTGTGCAGGAACAGAAGGACCTGGGGGTACATGCGCATTGAGCTATGAGAAAGCTGGAACAGACACAACAGGCCGAATAGCCAACTCCTATGCTGTAACCATTCTATGATTCTAAAGGTCTTCTGCTGTTAACTTAGTAGAATTCGTGGCTTCAGTTTATGTATTAGGTGCAAATTAATGGCTGGCCACAGCACCTGCTATCGAGCCAGTGTGACCCACAGTCACTGACTTTGTGGCTCATAATATTGTTCTTGCACCTAGCCTGGTCATCACAGCACAGAGGACAGCAGCCACTAACCAAAATCAAGTTGTCACAAGGACATCCTCCCCAAGACTTGACGAAAAGTTGTGGTTCAATGAGGAGTGCAGGACGGAATGCCAAGAGCACCAGGCAACCTAAAAATGAAGCGTCAACCTGGTGAAGCTACAATACAGGACTACATGGGTGCCAAACAGCGGAAGCAATAAGCAATAGTCAGGGCAAAGCAATCCCACAACCAACGGATCAGATCTAAGCTCTGGAGTCCTGCCACATCCAGTTGTAAATGGTGGTGGATAATTAAAAATTAGGCTGCATTTTCTGACAATGCAACCACTAGGTGACGCTGTACTGGCACATGTGCAAATGTAGCCTGTTCCACTAAAAAGTCACAGTCTGCGACGTTCAGGCAGCTGCCAGGATTAAAGATGGCACTGCTCAAATAATCACAGAAAGGGAATGTAAACCCATGGCAGCACACTATGGTCGGAGAGCGCAGGCGGGGGAAGCGGGGAGTGAGCAGCCGGAGGGGGGGGGGGTGGAGGGGAGGCAAGAGGAGCGAGCGGCCGGAGAGGGGGGAGCGGGCGGCCGGGGAGCGAGCAGCCTGCTCCCCCCACGCTCTCTCCCCGCTTCACGTGATGATGTCATTTACGCATGTGCCAACCAGTCCTGGCAAAGTGGAACGTCACGCATGCACAGAGAGCAGGAGCCTGTTTGCGCATGTGCACAGCTTGGCACAGTCTGATGACGGCCGCGGCCGGCTGCGTTGTCAGGAATCACTTTGTAAAAATTAACAGGAAGGGGGCAAATATCCCCATCCTCACTGATGAGGCAGCCCAGCACATCAGTGCAAACAAAAAGGCTGAAGCATTTGCATTCATCTTCAGCCAGAAGTGCCGAGTTGATGATCCATCTTGGCCTCCTCCTGAAATCCCCAGCATCAAAGATGCCAGACTTCAGCCAATTCGATGCACTCTACGTGAGATCAAGAAATGGCTGAAGGCACTGGATACTGCCAACATGGGCCCTGACAATATTCACATAGAAACATAGAAAATAGGAGGAGTAGGCCCTTCGGTCCTGCTCCACCGTTCAAAAAGAACATGGGTGATCGTCTAATTCAGTATCCTGTTCCCGCTTTCTTCCCATATCCCTTGATCCCTTTGGCATTAAGAAATATATCTATCTCCTTCTTGAATATATTTAATGACGTGGCCTGCACTGCCTTCTGTAGTAGAGAATTCCACAGGTTCACCACCCTCTCTGAGTGAAGACAGTTCTCCTCATCTCGGTTCCAAATGGCATACCCCGTATCCTGAGACTGTGACCCCTGATTCTGGACTCTCCAGCCATCGGGAACATCCTCCCTGCATCAGGCCCGTCAAGCCCTGTTAGACTTTTGTAGGTTTCTATGAGATCTCCTCTCATTCTTCTATACTCTAGTGAACGTAGGTCTAGTGGACCCAATCTCTCCTCATATGTCAATCCTGCCATCCCAGGAATCAGCTGAGCAAATCTTCTTTGCACTCCCTCCATGACAAGAACACCCTTCCTCAGATAAGGAAACCAAAACTGCACACAATACTCCAGATGTGGTCTCACCAAAGCCCTGTATAATTGCAGTAAGACATCCTTGCTCCTGTACTCAAATCCTCTTGCAATGAAGGCCAACATACCATCTGCCTTCTTAACTGCCTGCTACACTTGCGTGCTTGCTTTCAGCGACTGGTGTACAAGGACACCCAGGTCACGTTGCACCTCCCTCTTTCCTAATCTATCACCATTCAGATAATCTGCCATGCATTTGCCCACTCACCCAACTTGTCCAAATCACATTGGAGTCTCTTTGCGTCCTCCTCGCAGCTTACATTCCCCCCCCAGCTTTGTGTCATCTGCAAACTTGGAAATGTTACATTTAGTTCCCTCACCCAAGTCATTAATATATATCGTGAATAGCTGGGGCCAAAGCACTGATCTCTGTGGTACCTCACTAGTCACTGCCTGCCACCCGGAAAAAGAACCGTTTATTCCTACTGTTCCTGTCTGGCAACCAATTCTCAATCCATGCCAGCATATTACCACCAATCCCATGTGCTTTAATTTTGCAAACTAACATCTTATGTGGGACCTTATCAAAAGCCTTCTGAAAATCCAAATACACCACATCCACCAGTTCCTCCCTTAACTATTCTACTAGTTACATCCTCAAAAAAACTCTAGTGGATTTGTTAAGCATGATTTCCCTTTTGTAAACCCATGCTGACTTTATCCAATCCCGTTTATGCTTTCCAGGTGTACTGCTATCACATCCTTTATAATAGACTCCAGCATTTTCCTCACTACTGATGTAAGGCTAACTGGTCTGTAATTCCCTATTTTATCTCTCCTTCCTTTTTTAAATAGTGGGGTTACATTTGCCATCCTTCAACCTGAAGGAACTGCTCCAGAGCCTATAGAATTTTGGAAGATGACCACCAATGCATCCAGTATTTCCAGGGCCACTTCCTTTAATACTCTGGGATGTAGATTATCAGGCCCTGGGGATTTATCAGCCTTTAACCCCATTAATTTCCCAAGAACTATTTTTTTTTTTAACTAATACTGATTTCCTTCAGTTCTTCCCTCTCATTAGACCCTTGGTTCCCTAACATTTCTGGGAGGTTATTTGTCCTCCTTTGTGAAGACATTCCGGCAATAGTACTGAAGACCTGTGCTCCAGAACTTGCAGCGCACCTAACCAAGCTGTTCCAGTACAGTTACAACACTGGCATTGACCCGGCAATGTGGAAAATTGCCCAGGTATGACCTGTACACAACAAGCAGGACAAATCCAACCCAGCCAATTACTGCCCTATTAGTCTATTCTCGATCATCAGAAAAGTAATGGAACAACATACGAACATACGTACATACAAATTAGGAGCAAGAGTAGGCCACTCGGTCCCTTCCTATCTTTGTGTAATTAGCAAATTTAGCAACCATACCTTCATCCAAGTCATTTATATAAACAGTAAAATGTTGATCCCTGTGGCATGCCACTCGTTACATCTTGCTAACCAGGAAATGACACATTTATGCCTATTCTGTTTATTAGCTAGTCCATCTTCAGGGGTAATAGAAACATAGAAAATAGGAGCAGGTGTAGGCCATTCGGCCCTTCGAGTCTGCTCCGCCATTCATTATGATCATCGCTGATCATCAAACTCAGTAGCCTGTTCCTGCTTTCTCCCCATATCCTTTGATCCCTTTAGACCCAAGAGCTATATCGAACTCCTTCTTGAAAACATACAATGTTTTGGCCTCAACTGCTTTCTGTGGTAGCGAATTCCACAGGTTCACCACTCTCTGGGTGAAGAAATTTCTCCTCATCTCAGTTCTGAAAGGTTTACCCCCTATCCTTAGACTACGACCCCTGGTTCTGGACTCCTCCACCATCGGGAACATCCTTCTTGCATCTACCCTGTCAAATCCTGTTAGAATTTTATAGGTTTCTGAGATCCCCCCTCACTCTTCTGAACTCCAGCGAATATAATCCTAACCGACTCAATCTCTCCTTATAAGTCAGTCCCACCATCCCAGGAATCAGTCTGGTAAATCTTCGCTGCACTCCCTCTATAGCAAGAACATCCTTCCTCAGACAAGGGGATCAAAACTGCACATAACATTCCAGGTGTGGCCTCATCAAGGCCCTGTAGAATTGCAGCAAGACATCCCTGCTCCTGTACTCGAATCCTCTCGCTATGAAGGCCAACATATCATTTGCCCTTTTCACCGCCTGTTGCTCCTGCATGCTTACCTTCAGCGACTGGTGTACGAGAACACCCAGGTCTCGTTGCATATTCCCCTCTCTCAGTTTATAGCCATTCAGATAATAATCTGCCTTCCTGTTTTTGCTACCAAAGGGGATAACCTCACATTTATCCACATTATACTGCATTTGCCATGCGTTTGCCCACTCGCCCATATCGCCCTGAAGCCTCTCTGCATCCTCCTCACAACTAACCCTCCCACCCAGTTTTGTGTCATCTGCAAATTTGGAGATATTACATATTATCAAGGGGGTTGGGGGGTGGCGGGGGTTACCACTGACCAGAAACTAACTGGACCAGCCATATAAGTACCGTGGCCACAACAGCAGGTGAAAGGCTGGGAATGCTGTGGTGAGTAACTCCAGAGAATCCCTGGCATCAGGTGGGAGGACCGTATCTCCAACGTAGAAGTCCTTGAGGCAGCCAACATCCCCAGCATGTACGCCCTACTGAGCCAGCGGCACTCGAGATGGCTTGGCCATGTGAGCTGCACGGAAGATGGCAGGATCCCCAAGGACGTGTTGTACAGCGAGTTAGTCACTGGTATCAGACCCACCGGCCGTCTATGTCTCCGCTTTAAAGACGTTTGCAAACACGACATGAAGTCCTGCGACATTGACAAGTCGTGGGAGCCAGTTGCCAGCAATCGCCAGAGCTGGCGGACAGCTACAAAGGCGGGGCTGAAGAGAGGCAAGTCGAAGAGACTCAGCAATTGGCAGGAAAAGAGACAGTGGTGTAAGAGAGCCAACCGTGTTACAGCCCCGACAACCAACTTCACCTGCAGCGCCTGTGGAAGAGTCTGTCACTCTAGAAATAGCCTTTATAGCCACTCCAGGCGCTTCTCCACAAACCACTGACCACCTCTAGATGCTTACCCATTGTCTCTCAAGACAAAGAGGCCAAAAAGGAAAGGAAAAGGAACACACCATCTGACTCCCCAAAGCCTGTCCACCATCGACGAGGCACAAGTCAGGAGTGTGATGGAATACTCTCCACTTGCCAGGATGGGTACAGCTCCAACAATATTCAGGAAACTCGACACCATCCAGGACAAAGCAGCCTGCCTGATTGGCACCCCATTCAGCACCTTCAATATTCACTCCCTTCAGCACCGACGCACAGTGGCAACAGTGCGTACCATCTACAAGATGCAGTGCAGCAACTCACCAAAATTGAAGTTGTCGTTGATAGTGCTATTATGTGGCACTTGATTAGCAATAACATACTCACTGACGCTCAGTTTGGGTTCTGCCATGGCTCCTGACCTCATTACAGCCTTGGTCCAAACATGGACAAAAGAACTGAACTCAAGAAGTGAGGTGAGAGTGACTGCCCTTGACATCAAGGCAGCAGTTGACCGAGTGCAGCATCAAGGAGCCCTTGCAAAACTGTAGTCAATGGGAATCAGAGAAAAAACTCTCCATTGGTTGGAGTCACACCTAGTACCAAGGAAGATGCCTGTGGTAGTTGGAGGTCAATCATCTCAGTCCCAGGATATCACTGCAGGAGTCACTCAGGGTTGTGTCCTAGGCCCAACCACCTTCAGCTGCTTCAACAATGACCTTCCCTCCATCGTAAGGTCAGAAGTGGGGATGTTCGCTGATGATTGCATAATGTACAGTACCATTCGCGACTCCTCAGATACTGAAGCAGTCTGTGTTCATATACAGCAAGACCTGGACAACATCCAGGCTTGGGCTGAGAAATGGCAAGTTACGTTCACAAGTGCCAGGCAATGACCATCTCCAACAAGAGAAAATCCAACCATCTCTGCTTGACATTCAATGGCATTACCATCGCTGAATCCCCCCACTATCAACATCCTGGGGCTGGGGGGTCGGGAGGTTACCAGTGACCAGAAACTAACTGGACCAGCCATATAAGTAGAGTGGCTACAACAGGAGGAGAGAGGCTGGGAATTCTGTGGCAAGTAACTCACCACTTAACTTCCCAAAACCTGTCCATCATCGATAAGGCACAAGTCAGGAGTGCGATGGAATAATCTCCACTTGCCTGGATGGGTGCAGCTCCAACAAGACTCAAGAAGCTCGACACCATCCAGGACAAAGCAGCCCGCCTGATTGGCACCCCATCCACAAACATTCACACCCTCCACCACCGATGCACAGTGGCAGCAGTGTGTACCATCGACAAGATGCACTGAAGCAACTCACCATAGCTTCTTCAACAGCACCTTTCAAACCCGCAACCTCTACCACCTGGAAGGACAAGGGCAGCAGATGCTTGGGAACACCACCACCTACAACTTCCCCTCCAAGTCACACACCATCCTGACATGGAACTATATCGCCGTTCCTTCACTATCATTGGATCAAAATCCTGGAACTCCCTTCCTAACAGCACTGTGGGTGTACCTACCTCACATGGACTGCAGAGGTTCAAGAAGGCAGCTTACCACCAAATTCTGAAGGGCAATTGGGAATGGGCAACAAATGCTGGCTTAGCAAACGACGCCCACATCCCATGAAAGAATAAGAAAAACTGCTGCTGCACTGGTGATATCAATTTATTTCCAGTATGTGTAGAGGGGCCTGGCTTCATGCTAGTGAAAAAATCTTAATTAAATCCCTGTAAATAGAATGCTATACACTTAAGCTCCCCCAAAAGTCTGTAACTTACATCTAAGTACTGTTTGACGATATTCCGCTTCACTGTCTCTGTGATTTCCGCATGTCCGACTCCATTTCTCAGGAAATCCAGTGTTTGCCTGGGGTTAAAGTGCACTCCTGATTTCCTGTTTACCGCTTTGTCGTACACTTTCGCAGATTCAGAAGGAGAATATTTTTGGATTTTACTGGAGAGAGAAAGAGAGACAAGATTGTTGAACAGAGACTAGCAGCTGTTGGCTCAAAGATGAGAAACATTCTTGAAAATACAAGGAAAGATGGCATGATTGAAGATAACTAGCAATAACTTGGCAATGGCGGAAAGGACATAAACAACAGGCTTGGGGAAATCACCTGACCCAAAATACAGCACAAGGATGACAATTTATGGGACAGCACTTCTGCTTCCTTATATCTTTCTGTGGAAAGAAAACTTTCTGAGAGAGTGAGGACAAACTTTCAGACAGTAATGTAATTTCCAGTTAAGAATTTTTTTTAAATTCGTTCTTGGGTTGTGAGCATCTCTGGCAAGGCCAGCATTTATTGCCCATCACTAAATGCCCTTCGGAAGATGGTGGTGAATTTGACAGTGTAGGGCTTGATTTTCTTGGTGGCTACAAACCTATTATGCAATACAATTTCTACCACTGCCCAGTTACTGCAACTATCCAACAGATACTTAGTATTGGACAAGCATGAGAGGTCTCAGAATAGGATATTGTCATGGAGCAATGGCAGGTGTGCAGCAGTAGACTACAAGAACAGGACAGTGGCAGCAGTGGCTTATTCTAAAGTTGGGTGTACACTGTGATTTTCGCAGTTGTGACCAAGAGTTCCAAATAGTATGTTACCTCTCTAGTGCCAGGCAGAAGGACATCATGGAACAGATGGAAAGCTTCTGGGGAAGATAGGTCAGGCACATTTCATGATTTTCCTACCATTTTTCAACAGAAACCATCTGGACAAAAGTTACTTTTAAGTGCTGGGAATTAGAAATATTGCTCAAGTTTAATAAGGAAGGCCACAGATTGTGTATTAAAGTCAGACATTGGCACCCTTATTCAGGATGGTGCGAAACAACAGAGGAGCTCATTCCTGGGGCTCCCAGCAAACATCTTCATGCTGAATTTTGCACAAAGCTAATTCCAAAGGGAGGAGGCTCAGTAATACATGTGATGAGCAGCTCATCTGGCCATTAAGACCATCCTCATCTTACTTCAATACAGGTAGGTAGACCCAAGAGGCAGAGCCCTCTTATTGCAGTACTCTTGAGATCGGCATCTTTGTACCCACAAGAAATGGACTCATCTGTGTTGGAGGGGGAGGCGGTGGGTTCTCATGGTAGCCTCTTCAGTAAGACCAAGAGTCTCTACAGTTTGTGTGCCCTACCTTAATACAGTTCAGCACACAAGGTAAATGCAAAGTTAGCACACCAACAGGCACATGGACAATTCCCTTCTCACACAGGTGCATTTCTTCTTCTTCAGCCATTTCACAGTCTTGAGCAGCCAGGCTGGCCTTGGGGGTCAGCACTCCCTCATTATCTCAGTCATTCCCTACAATGAGCATTGCCCGGCCCTGAATCAACACCACCAGTGCAGACTAGCTGAGAGCTAGCTATTTCATAATGTTATACTCACAGCACTGACTGTCGCACCACCTCTCCAGCCCCCATCCAGACACACCAGTTACCCCTTTAATTGCTACCACTACTATTCTGATACTGGTGAATCCCGAGACGGGGGCAGTAAAGAAACTAAGTCCCTGATTCCAGTGAACAAAGACTCCATGGCAAGGTTTGTGAGTAGAACAATGAGAGAAACTTTGCTAATCCAGGTTCAGAAAGTCAAAAATCCTGTATAACAGTTAGAAGCTCTTGGTTGAATCCTAAGATGACTGAATGATTGCTTGGGAGGGGCAGGGAGAAGCAGCTTTGCATTTTCTCTATTTTGCGTTATTATGTGAAGCCAAGTTCTACTGATTGAACTAAGAAAACGTTATCACAATTATTGGCGACACCCAGTTCTACCTCACTACGCCTTCAATGCCACTGTGTTGTCAGGCTGCTTGTCCAATGCATAAGACAAGGCTGGAGCAATTGCAACCATCTTCAGCCAGAAATGCTGAGTGGATGGTCCATCTCAACCTCCACCATCACAGATGCTGGTCTTCAGCCAATTTGATTCACTCTGTGTGACGTCAAGGAACAGCTGAGAACATTGGAGACAGCAAAGGCTATGGGCCCCAACAACATCCTGGCTGTAGTACTGAAGACTTGTGCTCCAGAACTGGCTATCCTCTTAGCTACAACACTGGCATCTACCCGACAATGTAGAAAATTGCCCAGGTACGTCCCATCCACAAAAAACAGGAGAAATCCAATCAGGCCAATTAGTCTACCCTCCAGCATGAGCAAAGAGATGGAAGATGCCGTCGATAGTGCTATCAGGTGGCATTTACTAAGCAATAACCCGCTCACTGATGCTCAGTTTGGGTTCCGCCAGGGGCACTTAGATCCAGACTGTATTGTGCAAACTGGACACAAAGCTGAATTCCAGAGGTGAGGTGACAGTGACTGCCCTTGGCATCAAGGCAGCATTTGACTGAGTGTAGCAACAAGGAGCCCTAGAAAATTGAAGTCAATGGGAATCAAGGAGATAAATTCTCCACTCATTGGAGTCATACTGAGCACAAAGGGAGATGGTTGTGGTTGATGGAGGCCAATCATTTCTTCCCCAGGACAGCACTGTAGGAGTTCCTCACGCCTCTAGGCACCAATTCCAAACCCCTCTTGGCCACCATCTCAGGCTGAATAAGACTGTCCGACCTGAGCCGAGCTTCCGACCCCATAACTTCATTATCACCAAGACAGCCTAACTCCGTAGTATTGTTCAGTGCTCCGCCTCAGCCCAGCTGCTGATGAGATCCTTAGCCATGTTTTTGTTACCTCCAGACTTGATTATTCTAATGCTAACCTGGCAACCTTCCATTCCCTACCCTCCGTAAACTTCATCTCATCCAAAACTCTACTGCCCTTATCATAAAAGTTGCTCCAAGCCTCGTTCACTCACAATCCTCATGCTCGCTGACCTACATTGCTTCCTGGTCTGACAATGCTTCGACTTTAAAATTCTCACCTTTGTTTTCAAACTCTGCCATGGGCTTGTCACTCTCTATGAAAAAGGCAGTGAAGGACTGAAAATACAGACTATGAAGAAGTTTGAAATGCAGATAAATGCATTAGAACAAAATATAGTTCATATTATGTCAATGTGAGGACTTTGAAACCTAAAAGAGAGTCGGAGGCTTTTTCTGCCTCACTCTGAATCAGCGACATTGTAACAGAAAGCAAAGCTAATGTGCACTGTTCTGGGCTGTGGAAAAAGATTGTAAAACATGCAGCCAACAGGAAATGTCTAAGAATTTATTAACAAGGACCTCTTGAGTAGGCTCATTTGACCTCGAAGGAAAGCAGCAATTGGGTGAGGAATGTAATTAGAGATACAGATCAGCCATAACAACAATGAATGGCAGAAAAGGCTGGAGGAGCTGAACAGCTTCATACTGTTCATATGAACTCAGGACTCTCTCAAACCTCCTAGCATCGATTGGAGCAGGATCCTTGCGGATGTTGTATGGAATCAGTGTTACCTGTTTGGAAAATCAAGTTAACAATTCTCTCTGGCGTGTAAACAGCAAGATGTAAGAGTAGGCTGAGTGAACAGACAAAAAGAGGAAGAATTTGACCTTTGAGATCTGTGCAGTGTTCAATGTTAAAGCTCCATCTCATACCTGTCTGAGAAGCCGTACAGGTTTTTCAGGTGTTGCTTCAGGACCAACAGCAACAGGATTCCCTGAGAAGCATTCACAAACTCCACAAGAGGGGTCGAGTCTGCAGGCAACCGAGAGAGCACATCTTCCAGATCATCATCTTCCTCATCACTTGAGTCAGAGTTTACACGTCTTCTGGACCTGCGGGGCCGATGCATTTCATCCTCACTCTCACTGTCTCCTGAGCTTGAGGGTTTCCTTTCCTTCGGCGGTGCTTCTTTCAATAGAGACTGAAAACGACAAACAGTTTAAAAAGTAAGCTGCCTAACATCTCCTTTAAAATGGAGCCCCACCCTGATACAGAACTGTAGCATCACAGAAATCTGCACCACGGAAGGAGGCATTCAGCCTATTGTGTCCATGCCAGCTGATGTGGAGCCAAGCAGCCTAAACACACTTTCCAGCTCTTGGTCCGTAGCCTAGTAAGTTACGGCACTTCAAGTGCGTATCCAAGTACTTTTTAAATGTTATGAGGAATTTTGCCTCTACCACCCTTTCAGGCAGTGAGTTCCAGATCCGTCACCCACTGGGTGAAAAAAATTCCCCTCTAAACCTCCTACCTCTTAACTGAAACCTTCGGCCCCCTGGTTAACCAAGCTGAAAAGGGCCTTCCTATCCACTCTAGATAGACCCCTCATAATTTTATACATGCCAATTAGGTCTCCCTTCAGTCTCCTCTGTCCAAAGAAAACAACCCTAGCCTATCCAATCTTTCCTCATAACAAAAATTCTCCAGTCCAAGCAACATCCTCATAAATCTCCTCTGTACCCTCTGTGGTGCAATCACATCTTTCCTATAATGCGGTGACCAGAACCGCATGCAGTTCTGCAGTTGTGGCCTAACTAGTGTTTTATACAGTTCCAGCATAACCCCCTAGCATCTACTGGAGCAGGATCCTTGCGGATGTTGTATGGAATGATGGAATCAGTGTTATCTGTTTGGAAAATCAAGTTTAACAACTCTCTCTGGTATGCCTTGGCTAATAAAGGCAGGTATCCTGTAGGTCTTCTTGACCATCTTACCTTCAGGGATCTGTGGACATACACACCAAGGTCCCTCTGCTCCTCTACACTTCTCAGTATCCTACCATTTTACTGCATGTTCCCTTGCCTTGTTAGCCTTCCCCAATGCATTATCTCACATTTCTCTAGTTTGAACTCCATTTTTCACTGCTCCACTCATCTGACTAGTCCAATCATATCTTCCTGCAGTCTACAACTTTCTTCACAGAATCACAGAATTGTTACAGCGCAGGAGGCCATTCAGCCCATCGTGTCCACACTGGCTCTCTGAAAGAGCAATTCCCTCAGTTCCATTCCCCGCCTTCTCCCCGTAACCCTGCACATTCTTCCTTTTCATGTAACTGTCTAATTCCCTTTTGAATGCTTCAATTGAACCTGCCTCACCACGTTCTCAGGCAACGCAGACCTCAACCACTCGCCGCGTGAAGAAGTTTTTCCTCATGTCGCTTTTGCTTCTCTTACCAAATACTTTAAATCTGTGTCCTCTCGTTCTCGATCCTTTCATGAGTGGGAACAGTTTCTCTCTATCTACTCTGTCCAGACCTCTCATGATTTTGAATACCTCTATCAAATCACCTCTCAGCCTTCTCTTCTCCAAGGAAAACAGTCCTAACTTCTCCAATCTATCTTCATAAATGAAATATTCTTAATTATCAACCACAAGGCCAATTTTTATATCGTCTGCAAACCTCTCAATTGCACCTCCTACATTCAAGTCCAAATCATTGATATATACCACAAAAAGCAAGGGACATAGTATTGAGCCCTGTGGAATCCCACTGGAAAGCCTTCCAATGACATTACCCTTTGCTTCCTGCCTTTGAGCCAATTTGCTTACAGCTCACTATTACAGGCAGTATCACTGCATGCAGCATAGACACACCCTGATACAGCTCACTTTTCTTTGCAATATCACTGAATATAGCACAGGCATAGTCTGATACAACTCTCTGCTCCCGGCAGTATCACCCTGATGCAGCTCGGTATTTGGGAGGATGTTTCCCCTGGCTCGAGGTCTACAACTAGGGCTCAGTCTCAGAATAAGGGGTTAACCATTTAGGACTGAGATGAGGAGAAATTTCTTCACACAAAGTATTAGATGCATCTGGGGGATGCTCAGTTGAGTATATTTAAGTCAATCAGGCAACGCATGCAGAAAGGGAATAGGTAACTTCCAGGCAGTCAAGGAAGATCAGGCAGGTAATGCAGCGTTTAAACTAAATTGTAAGGGAATGGCACCAGCATTTCGAAGGAGAAAAGAAGAATTCGGTACATAAAGGAGTAACAGTGCTGGATAGAGAAGGAAGCAATACATTAGACAGCAGCAGATTAAGAAGGACTACGAGGAATACAAAGGCAGGTTCACAACGCATGTAGGTAAACGCAGAAAGTGTGGTGAATAAAGTTGGTGAGCTACAAGCATAAATAGCCATGTGGGAATATGTCATGGCAATAACGGAACCGCGACTTAAAAAGATTGAGGACTTAGGCTTAATATTCAAAGATACAAAATGTTCAGACAAGACAGGGAAGGAAAAAAGGCAGGTGGGATGGCAGCACTGATTAGGGAAGAATTGTAGTGTTGAAAAGGAAGGATGCCCTTGAAGGGACAAGGACAGAATCCATTTGGTTAATAGGCGTATTCTAAAGGCCTCCAAATAGTGAGATATATATAGCAGGGCAAATGTGCAAGGAAATCACAGAGATGTGCCAAAACGATAGATTGGTGATACTGGGGGACTTTAAAAAAAAAATTGTTTATGGAATGTGGGCGACGGTGGCCAGGCCAGCATTTATTGCCCATCTTTAATTGCCCTCGAGAAGGTGGTGGTGATGAGGGAACTTGCAGTGGTGGTGTTCCCATATATAAGCTGCACTTGTCCTTCTATGTGGTAAAGGTCGCGGGTTTGGAATGTGCTGTCGAAAGAGCCTTGGTGCGTAGCTGCAGTGCATCTTGTAGATGCTACACACCGCTGCCACTGTGCGTCTGTGCTAAAGGGAGTGAATGTTAAAGGTGGTGGATGGGGTCCCAATCAAGCCAGCTGCTTTGTCCTGGATGGTATCGAGCTTCTCGAGTGTTGTTGCAGCCTCACCCATCCAGGCAAGTGCAGAGTATTCCATCACACTCCTGACTTGTGCCTTGTAGATGGTGGACAGGCATTGGGGAAACCGGAGGTAAGTTACTTGCTGCAGAATCCCAGCCTCTCATCTGCTCTTGTAGCCATGGTATTTGCGTGGCTGGTTCAGTTCAGTTTCTGGTCAATGGTAACCCCTAGGATGTTGATAGTGGGGGATTCAGTGATGGTAATGCCATTGAACATCAAGGGGAGATGGTTAGATACTCTCTTATTGGAGATGGTCATTGCCTGGCACTTGTGTTGCGCGAATGTTGCTTGCCACTTATCAGCCCAAGCCTGGATGTAGTCCAGGTCTTGCTGCACATGGGCACAGGCTGCTTCAGTGTCAACAGACTGGTGAGCAAACTTGTAGCTCATGAAATAAAAGGGATGGTAGAAACATGGATACAAAATTGGCTGAGTGACAGGAAACAAAGAGCAGTGATTAATGAATGTTTTTGGGCTGGAGGAAGGTTTGTAGTGGAGTTCCTCAGCGACCAGTGTTGAGACTCTTGCTTTTCCTGATATATATTAATGACCTAGATCTTGGTGTACAGGGCACAATTTCAAAGTTTGCAGATGATATGAAACTTGGAAGCATTGTGAACTGTCAGACAGATAGTGGAGAACTCCAAAAGGGCATAGACAATTTGGCGGAATGGCAGACAAATGGCAGATGAAGTTCAATACAGCGAAATATGAAGTGATTTATTTTGGTAGGAAGAACATGGACAGACAATATAAAATAAAGGGTACAATTCTCAAGGGGGTGCAGGAACAGAGGGACCTGGTGTATTAGTCATTGAAGGTGGCAGGACAGGTTGACAGCGCGGTTAATAAAGCATACAGTATCCTGGGCTTAATTAATAGGGGCATAGAGTACAAGAGCAAGACAGTTACGTTGACCTTCTATAAGACACTAGTTCGGCCGCAGCTGGAATATTGCATCCAGTTCTGGGCGCCGCACTTTAGGAAAGACGTGAGGGCACTGCAGAGAGTACAGAAAAGATTCACAAGAATGGTTCCAGGGATGAGGAACTTCAGTTATGAAGATAGATGGGAGAAGTTAGGACTGTTTTCCTTGGAGAAGAGAAGACTGAGAGGTGGTTTGATTGAGGTATTCAAAATCACGAGGGGTCTGGACAGAGTAGATAGAGAGAAAGTGTTCCCACTCGTGAAAGGATCGAGAACGGGAGGGCACAGACATAAGTATTTGGTAAAAGAAGCAAAAGTGACATGAGAAAAAACTTTTTCACACAGTCAGTAGTTAAGGTCTGGAATGCGCTGCCTGAGAACAAGGTGGAGGCAGGTTCAATTGAAGCATTCAATAGGGAATTAGATATCTGAAAAGGAAGAATGTGCAGGGTTACGGGGAGAAGGCGGGGAATGGAACTGAGGGAATTGCTCTTTCAGACAGCCAGTGTGGACACGATGGGCTGAATGGCCAATCCTGCACTGTAACGTGAGTCGTGAATGGTGTTCAACATCGTACAATCATGAGCAAACATCCCCACTTCTGACCTTATGATGGAGGGAAGATCATTGATGAAGCAGCTGAAGATGGTTGGGCCTAGGACACTACCCTGAGGAATTCCTGCAGTGATGTGCTGGAGCTGAGATGATTGACCTCCAACAGCCACAACCATCTTCCTTTGTGCGAGGTATGATTCAAACCAGTGGAGAGTTTTCCCCTCGATTCCCATGGACTCCAGTTTCGAGAAGGCTCCTTGATACCATACGCATACGAATTGCTGCCTTGATGTCAAGGGCAGTCACTCTCACTTCACCTCTGGAGTGTAGCTCTTTTGTCAGGTTTGGACCAAAGCTATAATGAGGTTGGGAGCTGAGTGGCCCTGACAGAGCCAAACTGAGCGTCTGTGAGCAGGTTATTGCTGAGTAAGTGGTGCTTGATAGCACTGTCGACGGCCCGTTCCATCACTCTGCAGATGATAGAGAGTAGACTGGTAGGGCAGTAATATGCTGCGTTGGATTTGTCCTGCTTTATGTGGACAGGACATACCGGAGCAAATTTTCCACATTGCTGGGTAGATGTCAGTGTTGTAGCTGTCCTGGAACACCTTGGTTAGGGGCACGGCTAGTTCTGGGGCACAAGTCTTCTGTACTATTGCCGCAATGTTGTCAGGGTCCTAAGCCTTTGCAGCATCCAGTGCCCCCAGCCGTTTCTTGATATCACGTGAAGTGAATTGGATTGGCTGAAGACTGGCATCTGTGATGCTGGGGACCTCAGGAGGAGGTCGAGATGGATCATCAACTCGGCATTTCTGGCTGAGGATGAATGTAAATGCTTCAGCCTTGTCTTTTGCACTGATGTGCGAGGCACCCCCATCATTGAGGATGGGGATATTTGTGGAGTCACCTCCTGTTAGTTGTTCAATTGTCCACCACCGTTCACGACTGGATGTCCTTCAGAACTCAGCCCACTCGGTCAGCAGTGTTGCTACCAATCTGTGATGGACATTGAAGTCCCCCACCCAGAGTACATTCTGTGCCCTTGCTACCCTCAGTGCTTCTTTCAATTAGTGTTCAACATGGAGAAGCACTGATTCATCAACTGAGGGATGGCGGTAGGTGGTAATCATCAGGAGGGTTCCTTGCCCATATTTAACCTGAGGCCATGAGAATTCACAGGCTCTGGCGTCAATGTTGAGGACTCCCAGGGCAACTCCCTCCAGACTGTATACCACTGTACCGCCACCTCTGCTGGGTCTGTCCTGCCGGTGGGACACAATATACCCATGGATGGTGCGAGCGGTGCCTGGGACATGGTAAGGTAAGATTCGGTGAGTATGACTATGTCAGGCTGTTGCTTGACTAGGCTGTGGGACTAGGCTGTGGGCAGGGGGATGGGAACCAATTGAGGAGGTCAGTTGACAGTAAGGAGGTAGTAACAAAAGCCTGTAAGGAACTAGATAATGAAGTCAGTGTGACTAAGGGGAAGAGCAGGCAGGGAGCAGATGATGAATGTAAAGGGACTGGTGGTCTGAGGTGCATTTGTTTTAATGCAAGAAGTGTAGTAGGTAAGGCAGATGAACTTAGGGCTTGGATTAGTACCTGGGAGAATGATGTTATTGCTATTACTGAGACTTGGTTGAGGGAAGGGCATGATTGGCAACTAAATATCCCAGGATATCGATGCTTCAGGCAGGATAGAGAGGGAGGTAAAAGGGGTGGAGGAGTTGCATTACTGGTCAAAGAGGATATCACAGCTGTGCTGAAGGAGGGCACTATGGAGGACTCGAGCAGTGAGGCAATATGGACAGAACTCAGAAATAGGAAGGGTGTGGTAACAATGTTGGGGCTGTACTACAGGCCTCCCAACAGCGAGCGTGAGATAGAGGTACAAATATGTAAACAGATTTATGGAAAGATGTAGGAGCAACAGGGTGGTGGTGATAGGAGATTTTAATTTTCCCAACATTGACTGGAATTCACTTAGTGTTAGAGGTCTAGATGGAGCAGAATTTGTAAGGAGCATCCAGGAGGGTTTTCTAGAGCAGTATGTAAATAGTCCAACTCGGGAAGGGGCCATACTGGACCTGGTGTTGGGGAATGAGCCCGGCCAGGTGTTTGAAGTTTCAGTAGGGGACTACTTTGGGAATAGTGATCACAATTCCGTAAGCTTTAAAATACTCATGGACAAAGACGAGAGTGGTCCTAAAGGAAGAGTGCTAAATTGGGGGAAGGCCAACTGTACCAAAATTCGTCAGGAGCTGGGGAATGTAGATTGGGAGCAGCTGTTAGAAGGTAAATCCACATGTGATATGTGGGAGGCTTTTAAAGAGAGGTTGATTAGCGTGTAGGAGAGACATGTTCCTGTGAAAATGAGGGATAGAAATGGCAAGATTAGGGAACCATGGATGACAGGTGAAATTGTGAGACTAGTTAAGAGGAAAAAGGAAGCATACATAAGGTCTAGGCGGCTGATGAAAGACGAAGCTTTGAAAGAATATCGGGAATGTAGGACCAATCTGAAACGAGGAATAAAGAGGGCTAAAAGGGGTCATGAAATATCTTTAGCAAACAGGGTTAAAGAAAATCCCAAAGCCTTTTATTCATATATAAGGAGAAAGAGGGTAACTAGAGAAAGGATTGGCCCACTAAAGGACAAAGGAGGAATGTTATGCTTGGACTCAGAGAAAATGGGTGAGATTCTAAACGAGTACTTTGCATCGGTATTCACCGAGGAGAGGGACATGACGGATGTTGAGGTTAGGAACAGATGTTTGATTACTCTAGGTCAAGTCGGCATAAGGAGGGAGGAAGTGTTGGGTATTCTAAAGGGCATTAAGGTGGACAAGTCCCCAGGTCCGGATGGGATCTATCCCAGGTTACTGAGGGAAGCGAGAGAGGAAATAGCTGGGGCCTTAACAGATATCTTTGCAGCATCCTTAAACACGGGTGAGGTCCCGGAGGACTGGAGAATTGCTAATGTTGTCCCCTTGTTTAAGAAGGGTAGCAGGGATAATCCAGGTAATTATAGACCGGTGAGCCTGACGTCAGTGGTAGGGAAGCTGCTGGAGAAGATACTGAGGGATAGGATCTATTCTCATTTGGAAGAAAATGGGCTTATCAGTGATAGGCAACATGGTTTTGTGCAGGGAAGGTCATGTCTTACCAACTTAATAGAATTCTTTGGGGAAGTGACAAAGTTGATTGATGAGGGAAGGGCTGTCGATGTCATATACATGGACTTCAGTAAGGCGTTTGATAAGGTTCCCCATGGCAGGCTGATGGAGAAAGTGAAGGCGCATGGGGTCCAAGGTGTACTAGCTAGATGGATAAAGAACTGGCTGGGCAACAGGAGACAGAGAGTAGCAGTGGAAGGGAGTTTCTCAAAATGGAGACGTGTGACCAGTGGTGTTCCACAGGGATCCGTGCTGGGACCACTGTTGTTTGTGATATACATTAATGATTTGGAGGAAAGTATAGGTGGACTGATTAGCAAGTTTGCAGACGACACTAAGATTGGTGGAGTAGCAGATAGTGAAGGGGACTGTCAGAGAATACAGCAGAATATAGATAGATTGGAGAGTTGGGCAGAGAAATGGCAGATGGAGTTCAATCAGGGCAAATGCGAGGTGATGCATTTTGGAAGATCCAATTCGAGAGTGAACTATACAGTAAATGGAAAAGTCCTGGGGAAAATTGATGTCCAGAGAGATTTGGGTGTTCAGGTCCACTGTTCCCTGAAGGTGGCAACGCAGGTAAATAGAGTGGTCAAGAAGGCATACGGCATGCTTTCCTTCATCGGACGGGGTATTGAGTACAAGAGTTGGCAGGTCATGTTACAGTTGTATAGGACTTTGGTTCGGTCACATTTGGAATACTGCGTGCAGTTCTGGTCGCCACATTACCAAAAGGATGTGGATGCTTTGGAGAGGGTGCAGAGGAGGTTCACCAGGATGTTGCCTGGTATGGAGGGCGCTAGCTATGAAGAGAGGTTGAGTAGATTAGGATTATTTTCATTAGAAAGACGGAGGTTGAGGGGGGACCTGATTGAGGTGTACAAAATCATGAGAGGTATAGACAGGGTGGATAGCAAGAGGCTTTTTCCCCCAGAGTGGGGGATTCAATTACTAGAGGAAACGAGTTCAAAGTGGAAGGGGAAAAGTTTAGGGGGGATATGCGTGGAAAGTTCTTTACGCAGAGGGTGGTGGGTACCTGGAACGCGTTGCCAGCGGAGGTGGTAGATGCGGGCACGATGGCGTCTTTTAAGATGTATCTAGACAGATACATGAATGGGCAGGAAGAAAAGAGATACAGACCCTTAGAAAATAGGCGACATTTTTAGATAGAGGATCTGGATCGGCGCAGGCTTGGAGGGCCGAAGGGCCTGTTCCTTTGCTGTAATTTTCTTTGTTCTTTTGACAGCTCTCCCAACATGGTACATGCCCCCAGATGTTAGTAAGGAGGACTTTACAAGGTAGACAGGACTGGGTTTGCCGTTGTCATTTCCAGTGCCTAGGTTGATGCCGGGTGGTCCGTCCGGTTTCATTCCTTTTCTTAGTTATTGTACTGGTTTGATACAACTGAGTGGCTTGCTAGGCCATTTCAAAGGACATTTAAGATCAACTACATTGCTGTAGGTCTGGATCCACATGTAGGCCAGATCAAGTAAGGAATTTTTTTTATTTGTTCCTGGGATGTGGGCGTCGTTGGCTGGGCCAGCATTTATTGCCCATCCCTAATTGCCCTCGAGAAGGTGGTGGTGAGCTGCCTTCTTGAACCGCTGCAATCCATGTGGGGTAGGTACATCCACAGTGCTGTTAGGAAGGGGGTTTCAGGATTTTGACCCAGTGACAGTGAAGGACTGGCGTTAAAGTTCCAAGTCAGGATGGTGTGTGGCTTGGAGGGGAACTTGCAGGGGCTGGTGTTCCCATGTATCTGCTGCCCTTGTCCTTCTGGGTGGTAGAGGTTGCGGATTCGAAAAGTGCTGTCTAAGGAGCCTTGGTGTGTTGCTGCAGTGCATCTTGTAGATGGTACACACTGCTGCCACTGTGCAGGGAGTGAATGTTGGTGGATGGGGTGCCAATCAAGCGGGCTGCTTTGTCCTGGATGGTGTCGAGCTTCTTGAGTGTTGCTGGAGCTGCACCCAACCAGACAAGTGGAGAGTATTCCATCACACTCCTCACTTGTGCCTTGTAACTGTTGGACAGGCTTTGGGGACTCAGGAGGTAAGTTACTAGCTACAGGATACCTAGCCTCTGACCTACTCTTGTAGCCACGGTATTTATATGGCTATTCCAGTTGAGTTTCTGGTCAAGGGTAACCCCCAGGATGTTGATAGTGGGGGTTTCAGCCATAGTAATGCCATTGAATGTCAAGGAAAGATTGTAAGATTATCTCTTCCTGGAGATGGTCATTGCCTGGCACTTGTGTCACGTGATTGTTACTTGCCACTTATCAGCTCAAGCCTGGATATTGTCCAAGTCTTGCTGCATTTCCACAAGGACTGCTTCAGTATCTGAGGAGTCACGAATGGTGCTGAACATTGTGCAATCATCAGCGAACATTCCCATTTCTGACCTTATGATGCGAGGGAATGTCATTGATGAAGCAGCTGAAGATGGTTGGGCCTCGGACACTACCCTGAGGAACTCCTGCAGTGATGTCCTGGAGCTGAGATGATTGACCTCCAACAACCACAACCATCTTCCATTGCGCGAGGGATGACTCCAACCAGCAAAGTTTCCCCCTGATTCCCACTGACTTCAGTTTTGCTAGGGCTCTTTGATGCCATACTCGGTCAAATGCTGCCTTGATGTCAAGGGCAGTTACTCTCACCTCACCTCTTTTGTCCATGTTTGAACCAAGCCTGTAATGAGGTCAGGTGCTGAGTGGCCCTGGTGGAACCCAAACTGAGTGTCAGCGAGCAGGTTATTGCTAAGCAAGTGCCACTTGATGGCACTGTTGATGACACCTTCCATCACTTTACTGATGATTGACAGTAGAATGATGGGGCGGTAATTGGCTGGGTTGGACTTGTCCTGCTTTTTGTGAACAGGACATAACTGGGCAATTTTCCACATTGCTGGGTAGCTGCCAGTGTTGTAGCTGTACTGCAACAGCTTGGCTCGGGGCGCGGCAAGTTCTGGAGCACAGGTCTTCAGTACTATTGCCGGAATGTTGTCAGAGCCTATAGCCTTTGCAGTATCCAGTGCCTTCAGTCGTTTTTTGATATCACGCAGAGTGCATCGAATTGGCTGAAGACTGGCATCTGTGATGCTGGGGACTTCAGGAGGAGGCCGAGATGGGTCATCAACTCGGCACTTCTGGCTGAAGGTTGTTGCAAATGCATGAGTCTTCTCTTTTGCATTGATGGGGATATTTGTGGAGTCAACTCCTCCTGTCAGTTGTTTAATTGTCTCCCAACATTCACGACTGGATGTGGCAGGACTGCAGAGCTTAGATCTGACCCGTTGGTTATGGGATCACTTAGCTCTGTCTATCACATGCAGCTTACGCTGTTTGGCATGCAAGTCGAGTCACAAAGTCATAGAGAGATACAGCACTGAAACAGGCCCTTCGGCCCACCGAGTCTGTGCCGACCAACAACCACCCATTTATACTAATCCTACATCAATCCCATATTCCCTACCACATCCCCACCATTCTCCTACCACCTACCTACACTAGGGGCAATTTACAATGGCCAATTTACCTGTCAACCTGCAAGTCTTTGGCTGTGGGAGGAAACCGGAGCACCCGGCGGAAACCCACGCGGTCACAGGGAGAACTTGCAAACTCCACACAGGCAGTATCCAGAACCGAACCCGGGTCGCTGGAGCTGTGAGGCTGCGGTGCTAACCACTGCGCCGCCCCATTGTGCAGTCCCGTGTTGTAGCTTAGCCGGTATGCCCCCTCGTAGTGTCGATTGAAGCATAAAATTACAGAGATATTGACAGAGTAAGCGAAGGTGAAAAACTGTGACAAAAGATTTCAAATTAGGCAAATGTGATATCATCCACTTTGGGCCTAAAAAGGATAGAACAGGGTTTCTTCCTAAATGCTGAAAAGATAGAAACAGTAGAGGTCCAAAAGAAACCTGGGGGTCCAATTAGATAGACCATTAAAATGTCATGAACAGATACAGAAAATAATCAAAAAGGATAATGGAATGTTGGCTTTTATATCCAGAGGACTATAACACAAGGGGGTAGAAGTTATGCTTCAGCTATACAAAGCCGTGGTCAGACCACAATTGGGAGTAAGGTGAGCAGTTCTGCATACCAGAGCTTGGAAAGGATACATTGGCCTTGGAGGGAGTGCAGCAAAGATTTACCAGAATGATAACTGGACTCCAAAGGTTAAACTGCATGGAGACATTACGCGAACCAGGGTTGTATTTAATGGAAAATAGAAGGTTAAGGGGTGATTTGATCAAAGTTTTCAAGACTATGACTTGATATTAAGGGGAACAGATAGAGCAGAGGGAGAAACTAATTCCGCTGGTTGGAAAGTCTAGGATGAGGGGGAATAGACTAAAATTAGAGCCACGCCTTTTAGGAGTGAAACAAGGAAACACTTGCACACATAAAGGGTTGTACAAGTTGGGAACTCTCTTCCACAAATGACAATTGAAGCTCTATCAATTTCCAATTTTGAAACTGAGATTGGTAGATTTTTGATAGCCAAGGGTATTAAACAATATGGAGCAAAGGTATATGGAGTTCGGTTACAGATCAGCCATGATCTCACTGAATGGTAGAACAGGCTTGAGAGGCGAAATGGCCTCCTCATGTTCACAGTATCACTGAAGGCAATACAGACAAACCCTAATACAGCTCATGACATGACGCAGCATCACCGAATGCAGTGTAAACACACCCTGATACTGTCTGGAATAGTGTCAGTGTATCACTGGAAATAGAATAGACACAGCCCTACACTTGACTGTTTCAGGCACTAACAAAGAACAGTACAGCACAGGAACAGGCCATTCGGCCCTCCAAGCCTGCGCCGATCTTGATGCCTGCCTAAACGAACACCTTCTGCACTTCCGGGGTCCGTATCCCTCTATTCCCATCCTATTCATGTATTTGTCAAGATGTCTATTAAACGTCGCTATCGTATCTGCTTCCATAACCTCCCCTGGCAGCAAGTTCCAGGCACTCACCACCCTCTGTGTAAATAACTTGCCTCGCACATCCCCTCTAAACTTTGCCCCTCGCACCTTAAATCTATGGCCCCTAGTAACTGACTCTTGCACCCTGGGAAAAAGCTTCTGACTATCCACTCTGTCCATGCCGCTCATAACTTTGTAAACCTCTATCATGTCGCCCCTCCACCTCCGTCGTTCCAGTGAAAACAATCCGAGTTTTTCCAACCTCTCCTCATAGCTAATGCCCTCCAGACCAGGCAACATCCTGGAAAACCTCTTCTGTACCCTCTCCAAAGCTTCCACGTGCTTCAGTTAGTGTGGCGATCAGAATTGCACGCAATATTCTAAGTGTGGCCTAACTAAGGTTGCGTACAGCTGCAACATGAGTTGCCAATTTTTATACTCAGCCCTGACCGATGAAGGCAAGCGTGCCGTATGCCTTCTTGACTACTTTATCCACCTGCGTTGCCACTTTCAGTGACCTGTGGACCTGTACGCCCAGATCTCTCTGCCTGTCAATACTCCTAAGGGTTCTGCCATTTACTGTATACCTCCCACCTGCATTAGATCTTTCAAAATACAATACCTCACATTTGTCCGGATTAAACTCCATCTGCCATTTCTCCGCCCAAGTCTCCAACCGATCTATATCCTGCTGTATCCTCTGACAATCCTCATCATTATCCGCAACTCCACCAACCTTTGTCTCGTCTGCAAACTTACTAATCAGACCAGCTACATTTTCCTCCAAATCATTTATATATACTACAAACAGCAAAGGTCCCAGCACTGATCCCTGCGGAACACCACTAGTCACATCCCTCCATTCAGAAAAACACACATCCACTGATACCCTCTGTCTTCTATGACCGAGCCAGTTCTGTATCCATCTTGCCAGCTCACCTCTGATCCCGTGTGACTTCACCTTTTGTCCCTGTCTGCCATGAGGGACCTTGTCAAAGGCTTTACTAAAGTCCATATAGATAACATCCACTGCCCTTCCTTCATCAATCATCTTTGTCACTTCCTCAAAAAACTCAATCAAATTAGTAAGACACGACCGCCTTCACAAAACCATGCTGCCTCTTGCTAATAAGTTTGTTTGTTTCCAAATGGGAGTAAATCCCGTCCCGAATAATCCTCTCTAATAGTTTCCCTACCACTGACGTAAGGCTCACCGGCCTATAATTTCCTGGATTATCCTTGCTACCCTTCTTAAACAAAGGAACAACATTGGCTATTCTCCAGTCCTCTGGGACCTCACCTGTAGCCAATGAGAATGCAAAGATTTGTGTCAAGGCCCCAGCAATTTCCTCCCTTGCCTCCCTCAGTATTCTAGGGTAGATCCCATCAGGCCCTGGGGACTTATCTACCTTAATGCTTTGCACGACACCCAACACCACCTCCTTTTTGATAATGAGATGACTGAGACTATCTGCACTCCCTTCCCTAGGCTCATCATCCACCAAGTCCTTCTCTTTGGTGAATACTGATGCAAAGTACTCATTTAGCACCTCGCCCATTTCCTCTGGCTCCACACATAGATTCCCATCTCTGTCCTTGAGTGGGCCAACCCTTTCCCTGGTTACCCTCTTGCTCTTTATATACGTATAAAAAGCCTTGGGATTTTCCTTAATCCTGTTTGCCAATGACTTTTCATGACCCCTTTTAGCCCTCCTAATTCCTTGCTTAAGTTCCTTCCTACTGTCTTTATATTCCTCAAGTGCTTCATCTGTTCCTAGCCTTCCAGCCCTTACAAATGCTTCCTTTTTCTTTTTGACTAGGCTCACAATATCCCGTGTTATCCAAGGTTCCCGAAACTTGCCAAACTTGTCTTTCTTCCTCACAGGAACATGCTGGTCCTGGATTCTAATCAGCTGACGTTTGAAAGACTCCCACATGTCAGATGTTGATTTACCCTCAAAACAGCTGCCCCCAATCTAAATTCTTTAGTTCCTGCCTAATATTGTTATAAAACGCCTTCCCCCAATTTAGCACCTTCACCCGAGGACTACTCTTATCCTTATCCACAAGTACCTTAAAACTTATGGAATTATGGTCACTGCTCCCGAAATGCTCCGCCACTGAAACTCCGACCACCTGGCCGGGCTCATTCCTCAATACCAGGTCCAGAATGGCCCCATCCCTAGTTGGACTATCTACATACCGTTTCAAGAAGCCCTCCTGGATGCTCCTCACAACTTCTGCCCCATCCAAGCCCCTAGCACTAAGTGAGTCCCAGTCAATATTGGGGAAGTTAAAATCACCTACCACCACAACCCTGTTACCTTTACATCTTTCCAAAATCTGTCTACATATCTGCTCCTCTACCTCCTGCTGGCTGTTGGGAGGCCTGTAGTAAACCCCCAACATCGTGACTGCACCCTTCCTATTCCTGAGCTCCACCCATATTGCCTCGCTGCATGACCCCTCTGAGGTGTCCTCCCGCAGTACAGCTGTGATATTCTCCTTAACCAGTAATGCAACTCCCCCACCCCTTTTACATCCTCCTCTATCCCGCCTGAAGCTTCTAAAGCCTGGAACATTTAGCTGCCAATCCTGCCCTTCCGTCAACCAAGTCTCTGTAATAGCAACATCATATTTCCAAGTACTAATCCAAGCTTTAAGTTCATCTGCCTTATACTTCTCACATTGAAAAAAATGCACTTCAGACCACCAGTCCTGCTGTGCTCAGCAACATCTCCCAGCCTGCCCTTTCTCTTAGTCCTACTGGCCTTATTTACTATGTCCTCCTCATTTATTTCACTCGCTGTCCGACTGCTCTGGTTCCCACCCCCCCGCCACACTAGTTTAAACCCTCCCGAGTAACGCTAGCAAACCTTGCAGCCAGGATATTAGTGACCTTCCAGTTTAGATGCAACCCGTCCTTTTTGTACAGGTCCCATCTGTCCCTGAAGAGAGCCCAATGGTCCAGATATCTGAAACCCTCCCTTCAACACCAGCTGCTCAGCCATGTGTTTAGCTGCACTATCTTTCTATTTCTAGCCTCATTGGCACGTGGCACAGGGAGTAATCCAGAGATTACAACCTTAGAGGTC
This sequence comes from Heterodontus francisci, assembly GCF_036365525.1. NCBI lineage: Eukaryota > Metazoa > Chordata > Chondrichthyes > Heterodontiformes > Heterodontidae > Heterodontus > Heterodontus francisci. Next base: position 2,761,463 of record NC_090374.1, on the reverse strand, counting down.
CTGTTTTTTTAAACTTACTACCTAACCCCCTAAACTCCCCCTGCAGGACCTCATCACTCTTCCTGCCTATGTCATTGGTACCGATGTGTACCACAACCTCTGGCTGTTCACCCTCCCCCTTCAGAATGCCCCCTGTCCGTTCAGAGACATCCTTGACCCTGGCACCAGGGAGGCAACATACCATCCTGGAGTCTCTTTCACGCCCACAGAAGCGCCTATCAGTGCCCCTGACTATCGAGTCCCCTATAACTATTGCTCTTCTGCGTTTTGTCCCTCCCTGCTGATCAACAGTGCCAGCCGTGGTGCCACTGCTCTGGCTGCTGCTGTTGTTTTCCCGATAGGCCATCCCCCCCAAACAGTATCCAAAACGGTATACTTGTTAGAGAGGGGGATAGCCACAGGGGATTCCTGCACTGACTGCCTGCCCCTTCTAGCGGTCACCCATCTATCTGCCTGCACCTTGGGTGTAACCACTTCTCTAAAACTCCTGTCTATGATGCTCTCTGCCACCTGTATGCTCCTAAGTGCATCCAGTTGCCGCTCCAACCGATCCATGCGGTCTGTGAGGAGCTGCAACTGGGTGCACTTCCTGCAGATGTAGTCGTCCGGAACGCTGGAAGCGTCACGGACTTCCCACATCTCACAGGTGAAGCACTTCACCCCTCTAACTGTCATTTCTAGCACTAATTAGTTAATTAATATAAAATACTTATTAAATCTTTACTAAAATATGATACACTAACATTGAATACATTGCAGATATACTCTGATACAGCTCAGTGTACCAGGCAGCATCACTGAAAGCAGTGTAGACACACGTTGATACTGTGTGGAATACCATCAGCTTATCACTAAATGTAGTGAACAGAATGAAATAAACACAAGGCAGAGTTTCTCAACCAAGTGCAGGCATCAGCCCAGATTGGGGTTTGGAAAAGACCCACTGGATGTACCTCCAGCTCATCATGTGTATCCGATCTAGACATCATTTCAGGTTTGGGTCTTAATCTTTTGACCTCAAATTCACACTTACCTCCCTGAAGGACTGCAGCAGATTACTTCCAGAGACTGAAAGTGTGATGTCAATGTGGTGCATAATAAACAGAGGCTCCTCCTGTGTCTGGAAAGGGAAACAAGCCAAGTTGTCCGCAATGTACAGCAGCAGGTTCACCTCGGTTTTCTAGAGAAGGAAAACAAAGTTTGAACAGGTTCAAATTTCCATTTCAGCTCTTGGGTAATCCTGTACGTTTCCAATTCACAAATTCCTTTTCTAAATAATCTTCCATTGAACTAACTGGTGAACTGTGAGATTACCCAATGGTAGAATGGTCTTCCACATACTGCAAACGTTGCGTAATCTCCACATACTGAATGGGCAGTCAGTACAATGATAAAAGTGATGGAGGCACTGCCTCCAAAACCTTACATCCTCCATCACTCCAAAGGAAGCCTGACTTGTGATTTGCTATGCAGCGCTTTGAAGGAGCTGAGAGCAGAAGGCACACAGGCAGAGAATAATGTGGAAGACCATACAGAAGGTAGATCTAACATTCTTCCCAATATATTCATGCTTCATTCACCAATTAACAATGCAAGACACAGATGTGAGCCACTATTATAATTGTGGCTAGATTATGATCAGCAATAAACTCTACCCGATGACTGAAGCTCAAATTCCAAACAACCACTATGGCCATTCATAGAGGAATCACACTCTGGTTGCCTCGGGCAACTTTCGCCTTCCTCATAGCCCAAATGACCACTGGAACTGACTGATCAGTATGTGATCTCTGATGTACACTGGAGTGTTGAATAGCATTAATATTCTGACAGCGATGGCAATTACTGCTGCTCTCTGTTCACAGCGCTGCTCAGTATAGTGGCAGAGAAAAGGAAAGTAGTGCAGGGTCCAGCACAAAAACAGGAGTTATACTGAATGGGCAGTATTAACTGAGTTATACTGATCAGAATAAGCAATGGAAAACAAAGTTAGTATCAAACTTGCCAAAAATGTATTTATTTAAGCACTATAGCCAGTGATCACTACAGACAAATTCCACTGATCAGAGGGATAAACAAGTGTAACATAGTGGGCTCAGTAGAAACTGCCATGGCAGGTCAATCAACCAGAGGATTAGGCTCGGCAGAGAGCTTAACCTTCTTCCAAAGAATCTGAAGACCCAGGTTCTCGTTGCACCTGCCATTCTTCATCCACTAAGCGGGCAGTAAAGACAGATAGTTGAAAAGCTAGTGGGTCTCTGAGAGCTTCCAGAAAGTTTGGAGTTCAACAGGTGTCAAATACACCTGCAGTCTGACCTTTCACGATAAGAGAATACAATATTTGGTGAAAACAGCAAAGAACCCCCTGCATCTTCTGCCAGAATGTGGGGGCTAAGTGCTTTTTTAAAAATTAACTTCATGAGATGTGGACGTCGCTGGCTAGGCCAGCATTTGGCACAAAGATAGGTAGGAAAATAAGTTGTGAATAGGACATAAGGAGGCTACAAAGGAATATCGATAGGTTAAGTGGATGGGCAAAGATCTGGAAAATGGAGTATAATGTGGAAAATGTGAAATTGTCTATTTTGGCAGGAAGAATAAAAAAGCAAATTATCTAAATGGTAGATTGCAGAGCTTGGAGATGCAGAGTGATCTGGGTGTCCGAGTGCATGAAGCGCAAAAGGTTAGTATGCAGGTACAGCAAGTAATTAGGAAAGCTAATAGAATGTTATCATTTATTGCAAAGGGAATTGAATACAAAAGTAGGGAGGTTATGCTTCAGCTATACAGGGCATTGGTGAGACCACATCTGGAGTAGTGTGTACAGTACTGGTCTCCTTATTGAAGGAAGGATGTAAATGCGTTGGAAGCAGTTCAGAGAAGGTTTACGAGACTAATACCAGGAATGGGCAGGTTGTCTCATGAGGAAAGGCTGGACAGGCTATCTTGTATCCACTGAAGTTTAGAAGAGTCAGAAGCAACTTGGTTGAAACATACAAGATCCTGAGGGGTCTTGACAGGGTGGATGTAGAAAGGATATTTCCCCTGTGGGAGAATCTAGAACTAGGGATTACTGTTTAAAAATAAGGCAGTGGAATCAGAGTCTTTAAATATTTTTAAGGCAGAGGTAGATAGATTCTCGAGAACAGGCCAGGGGGTGGGGGGCAGTGAAAGGTTATTGGGGTTCGGCAGGAATGTGGAGTTGAGGTTACGAACAGGTCAGCCATGATCTTGTTGAATGGCAGAGAAGGCTCGAGGGGCTTACTCCTCCTAATTCATATGTTCATATCCTGGAGGTTTGGAGAACTGCTAACATTGTACCTCTGTTTAAAAAGGGAGCTAAGTATAGACCAAATAATTACAGGCCCGTCAGATAACCTCAGTAGTGGGCAAATCATTGGAATCTATTCTGAGACACGGGATAAACTGTCACTTAGAATAGCACAGTTTAATCAAGGATAGTCAGCATGGATTTGTTAAGGGAAGATCTTGTCTGACCAACTTGATGGAATTTTTTTGAAGTAACAAGGAAGATTGATGAGGGTAGTACAGTTTATGTGGTCTACATGGATCTTGCAAGGCTTTTGACAAGGTCGCACATGGCAGACTGGTTAAAAAAATAAAATCCCATGAGATCCAGGGAAATGCAGCAAGGTGGTTACAAAATTGGCTCAGTGGAAGGAAACAAAGGGTAAATGTTTACAGGTGTTTTAACGAATGGAGGGTGTTCCGCAGGGCTCAGTACTGGGTCCCCTGAATTTTGTGTTTATATTTTTAAGATTTGGACGTAAATGTAGGGGGCATGATCAAGAGGTTTGCAGACGACACAAAGATTGGCTGTGTGGCAGATAGCGAGGAGGATAGCTGTAGGCTGCAGAAAGATATTGATGGTCTGGTCAGATGGACAGAAAAGTGGCAAATGGATTTCAAACTGGAGAACAGTGAGGTGATACATTTGGGATGGTCAAACAAGGCAAAGGAATACATGATTAATGGGAAAATACTGAGAAGTGTAGAGGAAGTGAGGGACCTTGGAGTGAATGTCCACAGATCCCTGAAGGGAGCAGGACAGGTCGATAAGGTGGTTAAGAAGGCATATGGAATCCTTTCTTTCATTAGCCGAGATATAGAATATAAGAGCAGGGAGGTTATGCTGGAACTGTATCACTCATTGGTTAGGCCATAACTTGAGTACTGTGTGCAGTTCTGGTCACCTCATTACAGAAAGGATGTAATTGGACGAGAGAAGGTACAGAGGAGATTTACAAGGATGTTGCCAGGACTGGAAAAATGCAGCGATGAGGAAAGATTGGATAGGCTGGGGTTGTTCCCCTTGGAACAAACAAGGCTGAGGGGAAATCTGATTGAAATGTACAAACTTTTGAGGGGCCTGGATAGTGTGGACGTGAAGGGTCTATTCACCACAGCAGAAAGGTCAGTGACAAGGGGGGCATAGATTTAAAGTGAATGATAGAAAGTTAGAGGGGAGATGAAGAAAAACTTTTTCACCCAGAGGGTGGTGAGGGTCTGGAACTGACTGCCTGAAAGGGTAGTAGAGGCAGAAACCCTCAACTCATTTAAAAGGAACCTGGATATGCACCTCAAGAGCAGTAACCTGCAGGGCTATGGACCAAATGCTGGAAGCTGGGATTAGAAGAGGTGAATCGTTTTTTGGCCAGGACAGACATGCTGCGAGGTTTGCTAACATCACTCGGGTGGGTTGAAACTAGTGTGGCAGGGGGGTGGGAACCAGAGCAGTAGGACAGCTAGTGAAATAAATGAGGGGAAAACTAGTAAATAAGGCCAGTAAGACTTAGAGGAAGAGCAGGCAGGGAGATGTTGCGGAGCACAACGGGACTGGTGGTCTAAAGTGCATCTGTTTCAATGCAAGAAGTATAACAGGTAAGGCAGATGAACTTGGATTAGTACTTGGAACTATGTTGTTGTTATTACAGAGACTTGGTTGAGGGAAGGACAGGATTGGCAGCTAAATGTTCCAGGATTTAGAAGCTTCAGGCAGGATGTAAAAGGGGTGGGGGAGTTGCATTACTTGTTAAGGAGAATATCACAGCTCTACTGCGGGAGGACACCTCGGAGGGGTCGTGCAACGAGGCAATATGGGTGGAGCTCAGGAATAGGAATGGTGCAGTCACGATGTTGGGGGTTTTCTACAGGCCTCCCAACAGCCAGCGGGAGGGAGAGGAGCAGATATGTAGACAGCTTTTGGAAAGATGTAAAGGTAACAGGGTTGTAGTGGTGGGTGATTTTAACTTCCCCTATATTGACTGGGACTCACTTAGTGCTAGGGGCTTGGATGGGACATAATTTGTAAGGAGCATCCAGGAGGGCTTCTTGAAACAATATGAAGATAGTCCAACTAGGGATGGGGCCGTACTGGACCTGGTATTGGGGAATGAGCCCGGTCAGGTGGTCGAAGTTTCAGTAGGGGAGCATTTCAGGAACTGTGACCATAATTCCATAACTTTTAAGGTACTTGTGGATAAGGATAAGAGTAGTCCTCGGGTGAAGGTGCTAAATTGGGGGAAGGCTAATTATAACAATATTAGGCAGGAACTGAAGAATTCAGATTGGGGGCGGCTGTTTGAGGGTAAATCAACATCTGACATGTGGGAGTCTTTCAAACGTCAGTTGATTAGAATCCAGGACCAGCATGTTCCTGTGAGGAAGAAGGATAAGTTTGGCAAGATTCGGGAACCTTGGATAATGCGGGATATTGTGAGCCTAGTCAAAAAGAAAAAGGAAGCATTTGTAAGGGCTGTAAGGCTAGGAACAGACGAATCCCTTGAGGAATATAAAGACAGTAGAAAGGAACTAAAGCAAGGAGTCAGGAGGGCTAAAAGGGGTCATGAAAAGTCATTGGCAAACAGGATTAAGGAAAATCCCAAGGCTTTTTATACGTATATAAAGAGCAAGAGGGTAACCAGGGAAAGGGTTGGCCCACTCAAGGACAGAGATGGGAATCTATGCGTGGTGCCAGAGGAAATGCGCGAGGTGCTAAATGAGTATTTTGCATCAGTATTCACCAAAGAGAAGGACTTGGTGGATGATGTGTCTAGGGAAGGGAGTGTAGATAGTCTCAGTCATCTCATTATCAAAAAGGAGGTGGTGTTGGGTGTCTTGCAAAGCTTTAAGGTAGATAAGTCCCCAGGGCCTGATGGGATCTACCCCAGAATATTAAGGGAGGCAAGGGAAGAAATTGCTGGGACCTTGACAGAAATCTTTGCATCCTCATTGGCTACAGGTGAGGTCCCAGAGGACTGGAGAATAGCCAATGTTGTTCCTTTGTTTAAGAAGGGTAGCAAGGAAATTATAGGCTGGTGAGCCTTACATCAGTGGTAGGGAGGGAAATTATTGGAGAGGATTCTTCGGGACAGGATATACTCCCATTTGGAAACAAATGAACTTATTAGCGAGAGGCAGCATGGTTTTGTGAAGGGGAGGTCATGTCTCACTAATTTGATTGAGTTTTTTGAGGAAGTGACAAAGATGATTGATGAAGGAAGGGCAGTGGATGTTATCTATATGGACTTCAGTAAAGCCTTTGACAAGGTCCCTCATGGCAGACTGGTACAAAAGGTGAAGTCACACGGGATCAGAGGTGAGCTGGCAAGATGGATACAGAACTGGCTCGGTCATAGAAGACAGAGGGTAGCAGTGGAAGGGTGCTTTTCTGAATGGAGGAATGTGACTTGCGGTGTTCCGCAGGGATCAGTGCTGGGACCTTTGCTCTTTGTCGTATATATAAATGATTTGGAGGAAAATGTAGCTGGTCTGATTAGTAAGTTCGGGGACGACACAAAGGTTGGCGGAGTTGCGGATAGTGATGAGGATTGTCAGAGGATACAGCAGGATATAGATCGGTTGGAGACTTGGGCGGAGAAATGGCAGATGGAGTTTAATCCGGACAAATGTGAGGTAATGCATTTTGGAAGATCTAATGCAGGTGGGAAGTATACAGTAAATGGCAGAACCCTTAGGAGTATTGACAGGCAGAGAGATCTGGGTGTACAGGTCCACAGGTCACTGAAAGTGGCAACGCAGGTGGATAAAGTAGTCAAGAAGGCATACGGCATGCTTGCCTTCATCGGTCGGGGCATAGAGTATAAAAATTGGCAAGTCATGCTGCAGCTGTACAGAACTTTAGTTCGGCCACATTTAGAATATTGCGTGCAAATTCTGGTCGCCACACTACCAGAAGGACGTGGAGGCTTTGGAGAGGGTACAGAAGAGGTTTACCAGGATGTTGCCTGGTCTGGAGGGCATTAGTTTTGAGGAGAGGTTGGATAAACTCGGATTGTTTTCACTGGAACGAAGGAGGTGGAGGGTGACATGATAGAGGTTTACAAAGTTATGAGCGGCATGGACAGAGTGGATAGTCAGAAGCTTTTTCCCAGGGTGCAAGAGTCAGTTACTAGGGGACGTGGGTTTAAGGTGAGAGGGGCAAAGTTTAGAGGGGATGTACGAGGCAAGTTCTTTACACAGAGGGTGGTGAGTGCCTGGAACTTGCTGCCGGGGGAGGTGGTGAAAGCAGGTACGATAATGACGTTTAAGAGGCATCTTGACAAATACATGAATAGGATGGGAATAGAGGGATACGGTCCCCGGAAATGCAGAAGATTTTAGTTTAAGCAGGCATCAAGTTCGGCGCAGGCTTGGAGGGCTGAATGGCCTGTTCCTGTGCTGTACTGTTCTTTGCTCTTTGTAAAGGGCCAAATGGCCTCTTTCTGTGCCTTAAAAGTTCTATGATTCTATGAAATGTTACTTGCCACTCATCAGCCCAAGCCTGAATGTTGTCCAGGTCTTGCTGCATGTGGACATGGACTGTTTCAGTATCTGAGGCGTCACAAATGGTACTGAACATCATACAATCATGAGCAAACATCCCCACCTCAGGACCAAAGTGGCAATTTGTGTGTGGAGCTGGAGGACACAGGTGAGGTTTTAAATGATTACTTTTCATCTGTGTTCACTGTGGAGAAGGACGATATAGGTGCAGAGATCAGGGAGGGTGATTGTGATATAGTTGAACAAATTAGCATTAAAAGTGAGGAGGTTTTAGCGGGCTTAAAAGTGGATAAATCCCCAGGCCCAGATGAGATGTATCCCAGGCTGTTATGCAAGGTAAGGGAGGAGATAGCAGGGGCTCTGACACAAATTTTCAAATTCTCTCTGGCCACACAAGAGGTGCAAGAGGACTGGAGGACAGTGAATGTGGTACCATTACTCAAGTAGGGTAGCAGGGATAAATCAGTGGTGTACCACAGGGATCGGTGCTGGGACCCTTGCTGTTTGTTGTGTACATTAATGATTTAAATGTGAATATAGGAGGTATGATCAGTAAGATGGGCGGAGCAGTGGCAAATGGAATTTAATCCTGAGAAGTGTGAGGTGATGCATTTCGGGAGAACTAACAAGGCAAGGGAATATACAATGGATGGTAAGACCCTAGGAAGTGCAGAGGGTCAGAGGGACCTTGGTGTACTTGTCCATAGATCACTGAAGGCAGCAGCACAGGTAGATAAGGTGCTTAGGAAGGCATATGGGATACGTGCCTTTATCAGCCGAGGCATAGAATATAAGAGCAGGGAGGTTATGATGGAGCTGTATAAAATGCTAGTTAGGCCACACCTGGAGCACTGCGTACAGTTTTGGTCCCCGTATTTAAGGAAGGATATACGAGCATTGGAGGCAGTTCAGAAAAGGTTCTATAGAGAGAGATACAGCACTGAAACAGGCCCTTCGGCCCACCGAGTCTGTGCCGACCATCAACCACCCATATATACTAATCCTACACTAATCCCATATTCCTACCACATCCCCACCTGTCTCTATATTTCCCTACCACCTACCTATACTAGGGGCAATTTATAATGACCAATTTACCAACCAACCTGCAAGTCTTTTGGCTTGTGGGAGGAAACCGGAGCACGCAGGCACAGGGAGAACTTGCAAACTCCACACAGGCAGTACCCAGAATTGAACCCAGGTCGCTGGAGCTGTGAGGCTGCGGTGCTAACCACTGCGCCACTGTGCCGTTCTCTCGGCTGATTCCTGGAATGAAGGGGTTGTCTTATCAAGAACGGCTGAACATGTTAGGCCTTTATCCATTGGAGTTTAGAAGAATGAGAGGTGATCTTATTGAAACATATAAGATTTTAAGGGGGCTTGACAGGGTAGATGTTGAGAATATATTTCCACTGGTGGGGGAATCTTGAACTAGGGGACATAGTTACAGAAAAAGGGGTCACGCATTTAAAACTGAAATGCAAAGGAATTTCTTCTCTCAGAGGGTGTGAATCTCTGGAATTCTCTACTTCAGAGAGTTGTGGAGGCTAGGTCATTGAATGTATTTAAGGAGGAGGTAGATAGATTTTTGAAATCTCGGGGAGCCGAAGGTTCTGTGGAGCAGGTCCAAAAGAGGAGTTGAGGCCTGGGACAGATCAGCCATGATCTTATTGAATGGCAGGACAGCCTTGAGGGGCTGAATGGCCTACACCCGCTCCTATTTCTTACGTTATTATGTTCTTGGAACAGGCCCAATACCAAAGATTTAAGCTGTGGAGTAACAGACTGATGTCAACTCCACATTATCCTGGTTAATCATAGCCAACTGTTGAAAATGAGGAAGGGTGCTAAAAACTAAAGGGCGTTACTGACTCACCGCACTGTCATCAAATAGGTTGAGTAAGGCGATGAGGAAGGCGCGTCGATGTTGTCGGTTTCCTCGGATCATGCTGTAGAGATGTGAACACAAAGCTGTCACATTCTCCTCCTGCCTGAAGCCACGGATTAACTCCCTTATCTCAGATTGGATAGACTGTTGAAGCTGGTATGACATCTTCATCCCTGCAACTGCTTTCATCTGGATGAAAAAGGGGGTACAACAATCAGCATCTCTCATCCCACTCTCACTAATTAAAATACCCACATTTCTATAATGACACAGGGTTACAATATATTTAAATCTATGGTGCTAATGAACTTCATAGAATCATACCGCACAGAAGGTAACATTTAATTAGTCCCACTTGCTGACCTTTCCCATAGAGCGAGAGAAAAATTACGGCACAGAAGGAGGCCATTCAGCCCATCGTGTCTGTGCTGGCTGAAAAATCTAGCATCCAATCTAATCCCACCTTCCAGCACCTGGTCCATAGCCTTGCCAGTTACAGCACTTCAGGTGCATGTCCAGGTACCTTTTAAATGAGTTGAGGGTTTCTGTCTTCACCACCGTTCCTGGCAGTGAATTCCAGACATCCACCACCCTCTGGGTGAAAATTTTTTCCTCATGTCCCCTCTAATTCTTCTAACAATCACCTTATATCTGTGCCCCTGTTATTGACCTCTCCTCTCGGGGAAACAGGTCCATCCTGTCTACTCTATCTAGGCCCCACATAATTTTGTGCACCTCAATTAAGTCACTCCTCAGCCTCCTTTGTTCGAAGGAAAACAACCCTAGCCTATCCAATCTTTCCTCATAGCTGCACCTTTCAAGCCCTGGCAACATTCTTGTCAATCTCCTCCGTACTCTTTCCAGAGCAATTATGTCCTTCCTGTAATGTGGTGACCAGAACTGTACTCAATACTCCAGCTGTGGCCGAACCAGCGTTTTATACAGTTCCAGCATTACATCCCTGCTTTTGTATTCTATAGCTCATCCAATAAAGGAAAGCATACCATATGCCTTCATCACTCTATCGACCTGTCCTGCCATCTTCAGGGACCTGTGGACATGCACTCCAAGGTCTCCAACTTCCTCTACCCCTCTCAACATTGTCCCGTTTATTGTATATTCCTCGTTTTGTTTGCCCGCCCCAAATGCATTCCCGGACACCTCTCTGGATTGAATTCCATTTACATACGCACATACAAATTAGGAGGAGCCGGCCACTCGGCCCTCCGACCCTGCTCCACCAGTCAATAAGATCATGGCTGAACTGATTACTCCACATTTCCACCTACCCCCGATAACCTTCCACCCCCTTGCTTGTCAAGAATCTATCTACCTCTGCCTTAAAAATATTCAAAGACTCTGCTTCCACTGCCTTTTGAGGAAGAGAATTCCAAAGACTTACGACCCGATGACAGAAACAATTTCTCCTCATCTCTGTCTTAAAAGGGCGACCCCTTATTTTTAAACTGTGACCCTTAGTTCTAGATTCTCCCACAAAGGGAAACATCCTTTCCACATCCACCCTGTCAAGACCCTTCAGGATCTTATATGTTTCAATCAAGTTTCCGCTTACTCTTCTAAATTCCAGCGATACAAGCCTAGCCTGTCCAGCCTTTCCTCAAAGGACAGCCCGCCCATTCCAGGCATTAATCTAGTAAACCTTCTCTGTAATGCCTCCAATGCATTTACATCCTTCCTTAAATAAGGAAACCAGTACTGTACACTACTCCAGATGTGGTCTCACCATTGCCCTGTATAGCTGAAGCATAACCTCCCTACTTTTGCATTCAATTCCGCTTAGAATAACATTCTATTAGCTTTCCTAATTACATGCTGTACCTGCATACTAACCTTTTGCGATTCATGCACTAGGACACCCAGATCCATCTGCATCTCACAGCTCTGCAATCCCTCACCATTTAGATAATATGCTTCTTTTTATTCTTCCTGCCAAAGTGGACAATTTCACATTTTCCCACATGATACTCCATTTGCCAGGTCTTTGCCCACTCACTTAACCTATCTATATCCCTTTGTAGCCTCCTTATGCCCTCTTCACAAGTTACCTTCCTACCTAACTTTGTGTCATCAGCAAATTTAGCAACCATACCTTCGGTCCCTTCATCGAAGTCATTTATATAAATTGCAAAAAGTTGAGGCCCCAGCACAGATCCCTGTGGCACACCGCTCGTTACATCTTGCCAAACAGAAAATGACCCATTTACGCCTACTCTCTGTTTCCTGTTAGCTAACCAATCTTTTATCCATGTCAAAATGTTACCCTCTACACCATGAGCTTTTATTTTCTGCAATAACCTTTGATGTGGCACCTTATCAAATGCCTTCTGGAAATCTAAGTACAATACATCCGCCGGTTCCCCTTTATCCACAGCACACGTAACTCCCTCAAAGAACACCAATAAATTGGTTAAACAATGATTTCCCTTTCACAAAACTATGTTGACTCTGCCTGATTACCTTGAATTTTTCTAACTGCCCTGCTACAATGTCTTTAATAATAGCTTCTAACATTTTCCCTAAGACAGATGTTAAGCTAACTGGCCTGTAGTTTCCTGCTTTCTGTCTCCCTCTCTCTTTGAATAAAGGTGTTACATTAGCAATTTTCCAATCTAACGGAACCTTCCCTGAACCTAGGCAATTTTGGAAAATTAAAACTAACGCATCAACTCTCTCATCAGTAAAGTGATGGAAGGTGTCATCAACAGTGCCATCAAGCGGCACTTGCTTAGCAATAACCTGCTCAGTGCCGCTCAGTTTGGGTTCTGCCAGGGCCACTCAGCTCCTGACCTCATTACAGCCTTGGTTCAAACATGGACAAAAGAGCTGAACTCAAGAGATGAGGTGAGAGTGACTGCCCTTGATATCAAGGCAGCATTTGACCGAATATGGCATCAACGAGCCCTCGTAAAACTGAGGTCAATGGGAATCAGGGGGAAAACCCGTCGCTGGCTGGAGTCATACCTAGCCCAAAGGAAGATGGTTGTGGTTGTTGCAGGTCAATCATCTGAGCTCCAGGACATCACTGCAGGAGTTCCTCAGGGTAGTGTCCTGGGCCCAACCATCTTCAGCTGCTTCATCAATGACCTTCCTTCAATCATAATGTCAGAAGTGGGGATGTTCGCTGATGATTGCACAATGTTCAGCACCATTCGTGACACCTCAGATACTGAAGCAGTCCATGTAGAAATGCAGCAAGACCTGGACAATCTCCAGGCTTGGGCTGATAAGTGGCAAGAAACATTCGCGCCACACAAGTGCCGGGCAATAACCATCTCCAACAAGAGAGAATCTAACCATCTCCCCTTGACATTCAACAGCACTACCATCGCTGAATCCCCCAATATCAACATCCTAGGGGCTACCATTGACCAGAAACTGAACTGGAGTAGCCATATAAATACCGTAGCTACAAGAGCAGGTCAGAGGCTAGGAGTCCTGAGGTGAGTAACTCACCTCCTGACTCCCCAAAGCCTGTCCACCATCTACAAGGCACAAGTCCGGAGTGTGATGGAATACTCTCCACTTGCCTGGATGGGTGCAGCTCCAACAACACTCAAGAAGCTCAACACCATCCAGGACAAAGCAGCCCACTTGATTGGCACCCCATCTACAAACATTCACTCCCTCCACCACCGATGCACAGTGGCAGCAGTGTGTACCATCTACAGGATGCACTGCAGCAATGCACCAAGGCTCCTCAGACAGCACCTTCCAAACCCGCGACCTCGACCAACTAGAAGGACAAGGGCAGCAAATACATGGGAACACCACCACCTGCAAGTTCCCCTCCAAGTCACACACCATCCTGACTTGGAACTATATCGCCGTTCCTTCACTGTCGCTGGGTCAAAATCCTGGAACTCCCTTTCTAACAGCACTGTGGGTATACCTACCCCAAATGGACTGCAGCAGTTCAAGAAGGCAGCTCATCACCACCTTCTCAAGGGCAATTAGGGATGGGCAATAAATGCTGGCCTGGCCAGCGTCGCCCACATCCCATGAATGAATAAAAAAATACTGGCCACTTCTTTTAACATCCTATGAAGAAGTCCATCAGGACCTGGGGATTTGTCAGCCCACAGCTCCAACAATTTGTTCAGTACCACCTCCCTGGTGATTCTAATTTTCTTGAGTTCCTTCCACCCTTCCTTTTCCTGACTTACAGCTAATCCTTGTATACTCTGTGTTGAAGACCGATGTAAAATATCTGTTCAATTCATCTGCCATCTCCTTGTTATCCATTATTAATTCCCCAGACTCACTTTCTACAGGATCAATGCTCACTTTGTTAACTCTTCTTTTTAAAATATCTATAGAGAATCTTACTATCTGTCTTTATATTTCTAGCTAGCTTTCTTTCGTACTCTAATTTTATTTTCCTTATCAATCTTTTAGTCATTCTTTGCTGTTTTTTATATTCTGTATGACCTTATGACCTGCCTCCCATCTTTGCGCAATTTTAGGCTTTTTCTTTAAGTTTGATACCATCTTTAACTGTTTTAGTTAACCACGGATGGCGGGTCCCACCCTTGGAATTTTTCCTTTCTCGTTGAAATGTGTCTATTCTGTGTATTCTGAAATATCCCCTTAAATGTCTGCCACTGCATCTCAATTGACCTATCCCTTAACCTGATTTGCCAGTTCACTTCAGCTAGCTCTGCTTTCATGCCCTCATAATTGCCCTTAGTTAAGTTTAAAATACTCTTCCTGGACCAACTCTTCTCTCCCTCAAACTGAATGTAAAATTCAATCATATTCTGATGGCTGCTACCTTGGGGTGCCTTAACTATGAGGTCATTAATTAATCCTATCTCGTTGCACAATACCAGGTCTAGTATAGCCTGCTCTCTGGTTGGCTCCAGAACATATTGTTCCAAGAAATTATCCCGAAATCATTCTAGGCTACCTCTGCCCATCTGATTTTTCCAGTCTATATGTAGATTAAAATCCCCCATAATTATCGCTGTACCTTTCTGACAGGCGATTATTTCTTCCTTTATACCCTGTCCTACAGCGTGGTTAATGTTAGGTGGCCTGTACACCACACCAACAAGTGACTTCTTGCCTTTATGATTTCTCATCTCTGCCCAAACTGCTTCTACATCCTGGTCTCCTGAACTTGGGTCATCCCTCTCTATTGCGCTAATACCATCATTAATTAACAGAGCTACCCCTCCACCTTTTCCTAGCTTCCTGTCCTTCCTAAATGGCACGTACCCTTCAATATTCTGGTCCCAATCTATGTCGTCCTGCAGCCATGTCTCCGTAATGTCTATCAGATTGTACTTATTTATTTCTATTTGCGCTCTCAGTTCATTTGTTTTGTTTCGATTGCTACGTGCATTCAGATAGAGCCTTTAGTTTTGTCCTTTTATTATTTTTGTAACCTCGCGTCTTATCTATTGATTTACTTTTAGATTTGTACGCTCTGTCCCTTCCTGTCACAGTCTGTTTATCATTTCCCATATTAATACCTTTCTCTCTTGCCTTGTCTCTACTTCTTGATTTACCATATCTTCCCAAATTTGATTGCTATCCCCCACTATTCAGTTTAAAATCCTCTCTACTTTCCTAGTTATGCGGCTCGCTAGAACACCGACCCAAGCACAGTTCAGGTGTAGACCATCCCAACGGTCTACAGCCACCACTTTCCCCAGTACTGGTGCCAGTGCCCCAAACTGGAACCCACTTCTACCACACCAGTCTTTGAGCGGTGCATTAATTTCTCTAATCTTATTACCTTTGAGGTTCTGCTTCTTAGTTTGGCACCGAGTTCCTCATACTGACAATGCAGAACCTCTTTCCTTGTCCGGCCCATTTGCTACTTTTCCGCCCACTAAACCAAACCATTGATATAATTCTGGAGTCTACAGCTATCCTCTTCACTATCAACTTCATGGCCTACTTTTGTGTCCATCAGCAAATTTTCCAATCATGCCTCCATGTTTAAGTCCACATCATTAATATATACCACAAACAGCAAGGGTCCCAAACACTGAGCCCTGTGGAATGCCACTGGAAACCGCCTTCCATTCGCAAAAATATCCGTTGACTACTACTCTTTGTTTCCTGTCACTGAGCCAATTTTGGATCCAACCTGCCACATTCCCTTGTATTCCATGGGCTTTCATTTTATTGACCAGTCTGCCATGCGGGACTTGGCCAAATGCCTTACTAAAATCCATGTAGAACACATTCACTGCACTACCCTCATCAATCATCCTGTTACTTCCTCAAAAAACTCAATCAAGTTCGTAAGACACGACCTTCCCTTAACAAATCTATACTGACTATCTCTTATTAATCCATGCCTTTCTGAGTGGTAGTTTATCCTGTCCCTCAGAATTGATTCTAATAATTTACCCACCACCAAGGTCTGACTGACCGGCCTATAATTATTCGGCCTATCCCTCGCACCCTTTTTGAACAAAGGTATAATCTTCGCAGACCTCCAATCCTTTGGCACCTTGCCCGTATCCAGTCAGGATTTGAAGATCCGCTATTTCCTCCCTGACTTCCTTTAACAACCTGGGATGCAATCCATACAGCCCTGGTGATTTATCCACCTTCAAGGATGTCAGAGCCTCTAGTACTTCCTCTCTCATTATGCTTACCCTAATATTTCACACTCCTCTTTTACTTCGTCTGCATCATCCCTCTCCTTTGTGAAGAGAGAGACCAAAAACTCATTGAGAACCCTGCCCACATCTTCTGCATCCTAGCAGAAGTTCCCTTGTACATCTCTGATAGGCCCTACCCTTTCCTTAGTTATCCTCTTGCTCTTCATGTGCTGATAAAACATCTTTGGGTTTTCCTTGATTTTACCTGCCAGTAATTTTTCATGTCCTCTCTCTGCTTTTCTAATTTCCCTTTTTACTTCACCCCTGCACTTTCTATACTCCTCTAGGCTTTCTAAAGTATTAAGAGTTTTGTGATCATCATAAGCTTTCTTTTTCTGCTTTAACTTACCCTGTAAGCTTCTAGATAACCAAGGAGCTCTAGATTTGGCCGTACTACCCTTTATCTTTGTGGGGACATGCCTACACTGTGCCTGCAGAATCTCGCTTTTGAATGCCTCCCACTGATTTTCCTTCAAGTAGCTGTATCCAGTCCACTTTCGCCAGATCACCTCAGCTTTGTAAAATTTGCCTTCCCCCAATTTAGAACTTTTACTCCAGTTTTATCTTTGTCCTTTTCCATGATTATGCTACAATTAACTGGTTGCTATCTCCAACAAGGTCACCCACTGTTACTTCATCCACTTGCCCAGCTTCATTACCAAAGACTAAATCTAGAATTGCGCCCCCTCTCGTTGGGCTTGTTATGTGCTGGCTAAACAAGTTCTCTTGGATGCAGTTCAAGAATTTAGTGCCCTCTGTGCCATTCACACTGTTTGTATCCCAGTTGATATTAGGGTAGTTGAAATCCTTAACTACGATTGCCCTATAATTTTTGCACACAGATATTTGCCTATCCTTTCCCCATATCTTTACACCTTTTCTCCCTTCGGGTATTTATCCAATTCCCTTTTAAAATTTATTACTGTATCTGCTTCCATTACCCTTTCAAGCGACACATTCCAGCTAAGAACTGGCTGCATAAAATGATTGCTCCTCATTTCCCCCCTGGATTTTCCCCCCAATCTTAAATCTATGTCTTCTGATTACTGACCTCCAGCCAGTTGAAACCATTTCTCCCTGCTTACTCGATTAAAACTCACCAATGAGGTAGTTCTGAGGTGAAGTTATTGTTTGAATGTAGGAAATGCAGCAGCTAATTTGTGTACAGCAAGATCCCAAATTGAGATACATAACCTGATATTTTGTTTAAATAATATTGGTTGAAGGATAGATACTGGCCAGGATACCAGAACTCTCCATCTTTTTAAATAGTGCTCTGTTTTTTTTTTACATCCACCCAAGAGGGCAGCCAGGACCATCTCATCAGCTTATCATCGCATCTGGAAGACAACACCTCGACACTGCAGCACTAAAATGTCAGCCTAGATTAGATGGTCAATTCTGTGGAGTGGCACTTGAACCCACGATCTTCTGACTCAGAGGGGAGAGTGCTACCACCAAACCACAGCTGACACCTTAATGACTAATTAATGAATTAACAGTAGCCTGGCAGAAGGGAGGAGTCACTTACATGTACAAATCCTGTGTACTTTTTGTCTATTTCCACCAGCTGCTGATCTGATTTGTTGCGCATTGTAGATTCTGGGTCTGTTCCGATGGCAATCAGATATGGCACACACTGCGTAATGGGAAGAAACACAGGACATAAGAAGGAAGCAATTGTAAATCATGCAGAGTGCTGGGCAGTTTTCAAACTACTAAAGCTGAAATCTTTCGTCCACTTGTGTCTGCACACTATACGAACCTTTACTGAAAAGTTAGGCAACCAGCCTTATCAACACCATAGTTATAAGAGCAGAGCAGAAGCAGTCAATTGAGGGGAGGCGGTGGCATAGTGGTAATGTCACTGGACTAGTAATCCAGAGCCCATGCTAGTGCACTGGGCACATGGGTTTGAATCCCACCATGGCAGATGGTGAAATTTGAATTCAATTAATAAATCTGGAATTAAAAAAGCTAGTCTAATGGTGACCATGAGCCCATTGTCAATTGTTGTAAAAACCCATCTGGTTCATTAATATCCTTTAGGAAAGGAAATCTGTCGTGCTTACCTGGTCTGGCCTACATGTGACTCCAGACCCACAGCAATGTGGTTGACTCTGAAATGGCCCAGCAAGCCACTCAGTTCAAGGACAATTAGCGATGGGCAATAAATGCTGGCCTAGCCAGTGACGTTCACATCCCATGAACGAATAACAAAAAGTCTGTGACGGAACCCTCATCACCCAGCTGGATGGGAGTGGGACCAACATCATTTTAGACAGGGCAGTTTGTTTGATCAGCATCCTTTGCCAGTGGACTCAATATACACCCATTTTGTACTGCAGCTGCGGTATTAAAGACCGCACGGCAGCCACTCACCAAGATTACTTCAACAACACCCTTCCCTGCCACCTCTACCAAGAGTAGAAGTAGCAATGCTATGTGAACACACAGTCACCTCCAAGCTTTTCCCAAGACACACCATACTGAACTGGACATGCATCACCATTCCATCATCTTCGCTTGGTCAACATCCTGAAGTTCCCTACATAACACCATTGTGGGAACATCATTAGCGCAAAGGCTACAGCAATTGAAGCAGAAGGTTCATAACCTTCTAAGGGCAACTAGGGATAGGCAATAAAACATGGAAAGCATTGGGGGAGAGGGAGACCTAACCTAGCATAACTGTGCTGGGGTCTTGCAAGGCCGACCAGGGCCCCGGTCAACTGCACTGCAGACTGCTCGAGGCCCTGGGCCAATGGTACTGGGCGAAGTGTCACTGGAGAGCCCTACTGAAACAGCAACACTGCAGTCCTCACGGGAACCTTCAACAGCATCACTAGAACTTATCTGGGACAGACCCTTGTGCCCAAAGCGTTGCTCTTGTGAGATGTCCTTCTGTCCAGTGTGAACCTATAGTAAATGTAGCCTTGTGTACATGCAGAAGCCCAACTCACTCACTACATGAAGTCTTTTGTACAATTTGGTTACGATGAATCATTCACAATGCAACTTTTAAAAATATACCTTTGTTTTTTTTTAATAAGAGGAACCTTACACTTCAAGTAACAGGACACCCTGGCAAAGAATCACAGAATTATTACAGCACAGGAGGTCATTTGTCCATTGTGTCTGCACTGGCTCTCCGAATGAGCAATTCACCTAGTGCCATTCCACCATCTTCTCCCAATAACCATGCACATTCTCTCTTTTCAGGTAACAGTCTAATTCCCTTTTGAAAGCCTCGATTGAACCTGTCTGCATCATAATCTGAGGTAGCACATTCCAGACCTTTACCACTCGCTGCATGAAAAAGTTTTTCCTCAGGTTGCTTTTGCTTCTTTTGCCAATTACTTCAAATCTGTTCCCTCTTGTTCTCGATCCTTTCACGAGTAGGAACAGTTTTTCTCTATCTACTGTCCAGATCCCTCATGATTTTGAATATTTCTGTCAAATCACTGCTCAGCCTTCTCTTCTCTAAGTAAAACAGTTAGTTAAACCGACTGGCCTGTAGTTGCTGGGCTTATCTTTGCACCCTTTTTTGAATAAGGGTATTACATTTGCAATTCTCCAGGCCTCTGGCACCACCCAAGTGTAAGGAAGACTGGAGAATTAGGGCCAGTACCTCTGCAACTTTCACTCTCACTTTCCTCGGTATCCTTGGATGCATCTCATCCAGTCCTGGTAGTTTATCAACTTTAAGTATAGACAGCCTATCTAATACCTCATCAATTTTAAATCCTTCTAGTGCATTAATTACCTCCTCTTTCACCGTGGCCCGGGTAGCATCTTTTCCCTTGGTAAAGACAGAGGCAAAGTATTCATTTAATATCTCAGCTATTCCCCCTACCTCCATGTGTAAATCCCATTTTTGGTCCTTAATCAGCCCTACTCCTTTTACCACCTTTTCACTATTTATATGCCTATAGAAGACTTTGGGATTCCTTTTTACTTTAGCTGCCAGTCTCTTTTCATACTCTCTCTTTGCTTCTCATTCGCTTTTTCATTTCCCCTCTGAACCCCTATATTCAGCCTGGTTCTCCATTGTATTATCTACCTGACATCTGTTATAAGCACACTTTTTCTTCATCTTCATCTCTATCTCTATCTCTTTTGTCATCCAGGGAGCTCTGGATCTGTTTGCTCTACCTTTCCCCTTCAAGGGAATATACCTTGACTGTGCCCGAAGTATCTCGTCTTTGAGGGTAGCCCATTGTTCAGGTACTGTTTTTCCTGCCAACCTTTGATTCCAATTTATTCAGCCCAGATCATTCTTACATCGTTGAAGTTGGCTGCCCCCCAGTTAATTATTCTTACTCTAGATTGTTCTTTGCCCTTTTCCATAGCCAACCTAAACCTTATGATAAAATGGTTACTGTCCCCTAAATGTTCCCCTGCAGATATTTGACCCACTTAGCCCACCTCATTCCCAAGAACCAGGTTCAGAAGTGCCTCCCCTCTCATTGGACTGCAAACATACTGCAGTAGAAAATTTTCCTGAACACACTCTAGGAACTCTTGCCCCTCTCCACCCTTTACACTACTACTATCCCAGACTATATTTGAATAATTAAAGTCCCCCATTATAGCTACTCTAGAATTGTTGCACCTCTCCGTAATTTACTTGAAAATTTATTCCTCTACATCCTTACCAGTAGTTACTGGCCTACAGATTACACAAAGCAATGTAATTACACCTCTTTTGTTCCTTACCTCTAGCCAGATAGATTCTGCCCTTGATTCCTCCGGGATAACCTCTCTCCCTCGAGCACTGTAATGCTCTCCTTAATCAATACCGCCATTCCTCCCCCTTTTCTTCCTTTCCTGAACATCCAGTCCTGCCCTTCTTTGAGCCAGTGCAGGGTGTACATCAGCAAAAGCAATTAGCAGAATGTTCAAAAACAATTATACAATGTCATGTATTGGGCTGTTCCTAATAATGCTGAAACATTTAAATGTGCAATAAACAGTACTCATACATGATTGCATCTCTTGGCTTGTTTTACCATTTAATCACTGATGCCAATATACAAACACAGCTTACTTGGACAGGGTGGACCAGGCCCTGGTTTAACGTCAGAGCGATGACATTAAGTGCAAAGTGGCGCACAGGAGAGTGCGTGTGGAAAAATGCTTCCAGAACCTGTTTGAGGTAGAGCTGCATGATGGAACTGCTCATCCCTGAGGAAATATCACCCATCTCCTTCAGATCTTCCTGCTTTGCCACTTTCTTCCCTGTGAGAAACAAACAGTTCATTGTACAATAGATGCCCAAAATAAATATTTGTTACACTCTTCCTTCCCACTAAGATTGCAACATTGTGGTTTTTATTACCTCTGGATTACAGTGACATTACCACTACACCACTGTCTCCCCCTAAAAAAATGTTAAAAGTACTTTGGCTGCTGAATCCTTATTTTCTTTTCTTAAGCTTCCCAAGCTAAAGGACAACATTTCCCATTTTAACCCATAATAAATATTAGAAACCAACTGCACTTGAATATCCACTAGGAAGATTAGAATGTGAAGCATCACTAAAAATGACTAGTTTCATGTTCTTTGGGTCACCTAGGGATGGGAACTTAAGTACACAGGTCTCCAGATTTAACTTTTTAAATGCTTTCTTTGCCCTTAAAACATTCTCTACTTTAGGGTGTTTCATCGTGGTACTCAGCTCCAACACATCAAAACTAGCATCTGATCTTGTCCGAGTGCCCAACCAGTTCAACTGACCAATCAAGTTTTGTAATTGCTCTTCCATAGACGCATCATCTTTCCATGATGCCCTAATCCGATTAACCAGGATGGGAATAACACACTCCAAATAAGATTGTTGGTTTAAAGCTATTCCAAGCCTATTCTGCTTAACATCTAAACCAATTATCATGGCCTCTATATTTGGCACGTCTGTGTCTTGGAGAACACACGTTGGTTCTTTTGTCCTCCCATTTCATTCGTAAGATCCTTCTAAGACAGCGTTGATGTTTTGTTCTCGGGCTTTGATACAACATCCATAAGTTGTCCAAGCTTCAGTACTGTAGAGAAGTGTGGGGAGAACCACACCAACACTGACATCTCAGGAGTCACAGTCATAACAGCACAGGGCGGAAGCCATTCGGCCCACTGAGTCCAAGCCAGTTCCCGTAGAGCAATGCAATCAGTCCCATTCCCTGGCTCTATCCTCCTAGCCCTGTAAGTTTATTTCCCTCAAGTGCCCATCCAATTTCCACCCAGCCATCCCCAAGGAAGAACCATCCTCGCCATGAGGGATTGCCGATGATAATGAAACCAATATATTTAAAAGCCCCACAACCTGACTCACAATGGGCCTGATGGCCTGCATTCTAGGGTCTTAAAAGAAGTGGAAAAGTCAAAGCAGATTGGAAAATCGCAAATGTAACACCTTTATTCAAGATCTGTCATAGGGAAAATCCTGGAATTCATCATTAAGGAGGTAATAATAGCAAGACATTTAGAAAATCATAATGCAATCAGCCAGAGCTAACATGATTTTGTGAAAGGGAAACAGTGTTTGACAAATTTATTAGAGTTCTTCGAGGAAGCAACAAGCAAGGTGGATAAAGGGGAACCTGTTGATGTGTTGAGAGAGATATTCAAAATCATGAGGGGTCTGGACAGAGTAGATAGGGAAAAACTGTTCCCGCTTGCAAAAGGATCAAGAACGAGAGGGCACAGATTTAAGGCAAAAGAAGCAATGGCGACATGAAAAAAAAAACTCTCTCACGCAGCAAGTGGTTAGGATTTGGAATGCACTGTCTGAGAGTGTGGTGGAGGCAGGTTCAATCGAGGCATTCAAAAGGGAATCAGATAGTTAACTGAAAAGGAAGAATGTGCAGGATGATGAGGAGAAGGCGGGACAATAGCACTAAGTGAAATGAATAGAGAGCTGGTGCAGACACGATGGGCCAAATGGCCTCCTTCTGTGCTGTAACAATTGAGAGATTCTGTACTTGGTGCACTTGGATTTTCAAAAGGCATTCAGCAACGGGCCACAGCAAAGGTTATTACACAAAATAAGAGCTCATGGTTTGGGGGGTAACATATTAGCATGGATAGAGGATTGGTTAGCTAACAGGAAGCAGAGGGCAGGGAAAATGGGTCATTTAGGATCATAGGAACTAGGAGCAGGAGTAGGCCATTTGGCCCGTTGAGCCTGCTCCACCATTCAAACAGATCATGGCTGATGATCAACCTCTACGCCATTTTTCCCCACTATCCCCATATCCCTTGATGTCATTAGTATCCTGATATCTATTGATCTCTGTCTTGAACATGCTCAATGATTGAGCTTCCGCAGCCCTCTGGGGTAGAGAATTAACAGATTCACCATCCTCTGAGTAAAGAAATTCCTCCTCATCTCAGTCTTAAACAGCCTGCCTCTTATTCTGAGGCAGTCTCCTTGTTCTAGACTCACCAGCCAGAGGAAACATCCTATCCACATCTACCCTGTCACACCCTGTGAGAATTCTTTAAGTTTCAATGACATCACCTCTCATTCTTCGAAACTCTAGAGAATACAGGCCCAGTTTCTGCAATCTCTCCTCATAAGGCAATCCCACCATCCCAGGGATTAGTCTGGTGAACCTCTGTTGCAATCCCTGTATGGCAAGTACATCCTTCGGGTTGGCAACGCATTGCTAATGGAGTGCTGCAGGAATCAGCACTGGGGCCTCAACTATTTGCAATCTATATCAATGACTTGGATGAAGGGACCTTCATGGTAAGATAGCTAAACTTGATGACAAAAAGATAGGCAGGAAGGCTTTTTTTACTCTTTCATGGGATGTGGGCATCACTAGCAAGACCAGCATTTGTTGCCCATCCCCAATTGCCCTTGAGAAAATGGTGGGGAAGCGCCTTCTTGAACCGCTGTAGTCCATCTGGTGTGGGTACTCCCACGATGCTGTTAGTTCCAGAATTTTGATCCAGCGATGTGAAGGAATGGCGATATATTTCCAAGTCAGAATGGTGTGTGGCTTAGAGGGGAACTAGCAGGTGGTGGTGTTCCCAGTGCTGCCTTTGTCCTTCTAGGTGGAAGAGGTCGTGAGTTTGGAAGGTGATGTCGAAGGAGGCATGGTGAGTTGCTGCAGTGCATCTTGAATGTGGTACACACTGCTGCCACTGTGCGTTGGTGGTGTATGTTTAAGATCGTGGATGGGGTGCCAATCTAGTGGGTTGCTTTGTCCTGGATGGTGTTGAGCTTCCCGAGTGTTGCTGGAGCTGCACCCATCCAGGCAAGTGGAAAGTATTCCATCACACTCCTGACTTGTGCCTTGGAGATGGTGGACAAGCTTTGGGAGTCAGGAAGTGGGTGACTCGCCACAGAATCCCAGCTTCTGACCTGCTCTTGTAGCCACAATATTTATGTGGCTGCTCCAGTAGTTTGTGGTCAATGGTAACCCCAGAATGCTGATAGTGGGGGAGTCAGCATGCCCCAAGGGGAGATGGTGAGGTTCTCTTTTATTGGACAGCATCATTGCCTGGCACTTGTGTGGCGAGAATGTTACTTGCCACTTATCAGCCCACGTCTGAATGCTGTCCAGGTCTTGCTGCATCTGGAAACGGACTGCTTCAGTATCTGCAGGGTTGCGAATGGTACTGAACTGGTACAATCATCAGCGAACACTCCCACTTCTGACTTTATGATGGAGGGAAAGCCATTGATGACGCAGCTGGAGATGTTTGGGCCTAGGATACTATCCTGAGGAACTCCTCCAGCAATGTCCTGGGGCTGAGGTGACTGGCCTCCAACCAGTGAAGAGTTTTCCCCTGGATTCAAGATTCAAGAAGCTGGACACCCAGAAAGCTGTAAAGAGGACATGAAGAGTCTACAAAGAGATTTAGATAGGTTAAGTGAGTGGGCAAAAATTTGTCAGATGAAGTATAATGTGGGAAAATGTGAATTTGTCCTTTTGTACAGAGGGATCTTGCTGTCCTGGTACATGAATCACAAAAAGTTAGTATGCAGGTACAGCAAGTGATTAAGGCGGCAAATGGAAATGTTGACATTAATTGCAAGGGGAAAGGAGTATAAAAGTAGGGAAGTATTGCTACAGATGTTCAGGGCATTAGTTCGAATGCATCTACAGTACCGTGTACAGGTTTGGCACCTTACTTAAGAAAGGCTTTAAATGCATTGGAAGCAGTTCAAGGTGGTTCACTCGACTGATACAAGAACACAAGAAATAGGAGAAGTAGACCATGTGGCCCATCGAGCCTGCTCCGCCATTCAATACGATCATGGCTGATCTTGGGCTTCAATTCCACTGTCCTGCCCGCTCCCCATATCCCTTGATTTCCTGCGAGACCAAAAATCTATCTATCCCAGCCTTAAATGTATTCAATGATGGAGCATTCACAACCCTCTGGGTTAGAGAATTCCAAAGATTTACAACCCTTTGAGTGAAGTAATTTCTCCTCATCTCAGTCCTGAATGATTGGACCCTTATCCTGAGACTGTGTCCCCACGTTCAAGATTCCCCTGAACAGTGGGAACAATCTCTCAGCTTCGACCCTATCAAGCCCTTTCAGAATCTTGTATGTCTCAATGAGATCCCCTCTCATTCTTCTAAACTCCAGAGAATACAGGCCCAATTTACTCAGCCTCGCACCATAGGACAACCCCCTCATCCCAGGGACCAATTTAGTAAATCTTTGCTGCACTGCCTCCAGTGCAGGTTTATTCTTTCTTAAATGTGGAGATCTAAAGGGCACACAGTATTCCAGGTGCGGGCTCACCAAAGGCCTGTACAATTTTAGTAAGACTTCTTTATTTCTGTACTCCAATCCCCTTGCAATGAAGGTCAACATGCCATTTGCCTTCCTAATAGCCTGCTGCATCTGCATGTTAACTTTGTGCATTCCTTGTACGAGTATCCCCAAGTCTCTCTGAACATCAGCACTTACCAGCTTCACACCTTTTACAAAATATTCTGCTTTTCTATTTTTATGACCAAAGTGAACAACTTCACACTTCCCCACATTATACTCCATTTGCCATCTGGTTGCCCACTCATTTAACCTGTCTATATTTCTTTGCAGCCTCTCTATATCCTCCCCGCAGCTTACCTTTCCACCGAGCTTTGTATCATCAGCAAACTTAGATACATTACTCTCTGTCTCTTCATCCAAGTCATTAATATAGAGTGTAAATAGCTGAGCCCCAGCACTGATCCTTGCGGCACCCCACTATTCAATGCCTGCCAACTTGAAAATGCCCCATTTATGCTCACTCTCTGCTTCCTGTTTGTTAACCAATCCTCTATCCATGCTAATATATTACCCCCAACATGAACCCTTACCTTGCCTATTCATCTTTTATGTGTCACCTTATCAAATGTCTTTTAGAAATCCAGGTATACTTCATCTACTGGTTCCCCTTTAGCTCCCCGACTAGTTACATTAGTCTCACTAATTTGATTGAGTTTTTTGAGGAAGTGACGAAGATGATTGATGAAGGAAGGGCAATGGATGTTATCTATATGGACTTCAGTAAAGCCTTCGACAAGTTCCCTCATGGCAGAATGGTACAAAAGGGGAAGTCACACGGGATCAGAGGTGAGCTGGCAAGACGAATACAGAACTGGCTCTGTCATAGAAGACAGGGTAACAGTGGAAGGGTGCTTTTCTGAATGGAGGGATGTGACTAGTGGTGTTCCGCAGGGATCAGTGCTGGGACCTTTGCTCTTTGTAGTATACATAAATGATTTGGAGGAAAATGTAGCTGGTCTGATTAGTAAGTTTGCGGACGACACAAAGGTTGGTGGAGTTGCGGATAGTGATGAGGATTGTCAGAGGATACAGCAGGATATAGATCGGTTGGAGACTTGGGCGGAGAAATGGCAGATGGAGATTAATCCGGACAAATGTGAGGTAATGCATTTTGGAAGGTCTAATGCAGGTGGGAAGTATACAGTAAATGGCAGAACCCTTAGGAGTATTGACAGGCGTACAGGTCCACAGGTCACTGAAAGTGGCAATGCAGGTGGATAATGTAGTCAAGAAGGCATACGGCATGCTTGCCTTCATCGGTCGGGGCATAGAGTATAAAAATTGGCAAGTCATGCTGCAGCTGTACAGAACTTTAGTTAAGCCACACTTAGAATATTGCGTGCAATTCTGGTCGCCACACTACCAGAAGGACGTGGAGGCTTTGGAGAGGGTACAGAAGAGGTTTACCAGGATGTTGCCTGGTCTGGAGGGCATTAGCTATGAGGAGCGGTTGGATAAACTCAGATTGTTTTCACTGGAACGACGGAGGTGGAGGGGCGACATGATAGAGGTTTACAAAGTTATGAGCGGCATGGACAGAGTGGATAGTCAGAAGCTTTTTCCCAGGGTAGAAGAGTCAGTTACTAGGGGACACAGGTTTAAGGTGAGAGGGGCAAAGTTTAGAGGGGATGTGCGAGGCAAGTTCTTTACACAGAGGGTGGTGAGTGCCTGGAACTTGCTGCCGGGGGAGGTGGTGGAAGTAGGTACGATAGCGACGTTTAAGAGGCATCTTGACAAATACATGAATAGGATGGGAATAGAGGGATAC
The DNA here is from genome assembly GCF_036365525.1 of Heterodontus francisci. Classification (NCBI taxonomy): domain Eukaryota; kingdom Metazoa; phylum Chordata; class Chondrichthyes; order Heterodontiformes; family Heterodontidae; genus Heterodontus; species Heterodontus francisci. The sequence continues at coordinate 2,733,561 of NC_090374.1, read as the reverse complement.
GGTCCCTGGAAGTGCAGAAGGTTTTAGTTTAGGCAGGCATCAAGATCGGCGCAGGCTTGGAGGGCCGAATGGCCTGTTCCTGTGCTGTACTGTTCTTTGTTCCTCAAAAAACTCAAACAGGATCTCCCTTTAGTAAAACCATGCTGACTTGTTCTAATCATAACTCTGCTTTTCCAAGTGCAACATTAAGACTTCTTTAATAATAGTTTCCAGCATCTTCCTAACAACTGATGTTAGGCTAACTGGTCTGCAGTTCCCAGTTTTCTCTCTACCTCCTTTCTTGAAAAGCGGTGTAACATCTGCCAACTTCCAATCTGATGGAACCATTCCCAAATCTAAGCAATTCTGGAAAATCATAGCCAGCGCATCCACTATCTCTGCAGCTATCTCTTTTAGGCTTACAATGTTGCAAAAAAATAGTAGCAAGTCTGAGGATGTAGGCCATCTGATCCAGGGGCTTGTCAGATTTCAGTCCCTCAGTCTCTCCAATACTTTTTCTCGGCTGATATCAATATCCTTAATTTCCTCACTCTTTTTAGCCCCTAGGTTACTGCCTATTTCTGGTATGGAACTAGAGTCTTCTACTGTGAGGACAGACACAAAATATTTGTTCGATGCCTCTGCCATTTCCTCATTCCCCATGATGATTACTCCTGTCTCTGCCTCTAAGGGACCAATGTCTACTCAGCTACTCTCTTCCTTTTTACCTGATTATAAAAGCTCTTACAATTTGTTTTTATATTGCTGGCTAATTTACTGTCATTCCATTTTTTCTCTTTTTATCAACTTTTTGGTGGCCCTTTGCTGGTTTCTAAAATACTATGAATCCTCAGACCTGCTACTATTTTTTTGCAACATTGTAAGCCTCTTCTTTCAGTCCTAATACTCTCCTTAACTTCCTGAGTGAGCCACAGATGGGTCTTGATGAGTTTTTGTTTTTGAACCGAATGTACTTTTGTTGAACCCTTTGAATTGTTTCTTTAATGCGGAAAAGTGTGAGGTGATTCACTTTGGAAGGAGTAACAGGAATGCAGAGCACTGGGCTAATGGGAAGATTCTTGGTAGTGTAGATGAGCAGAGAGATCTTGGTGTCCAGGTACATAAATCCCTGAAAGTTGCTAACCAGGTTAATAGGGCTGTCAAGAAGGCATATGGTGTGTTAGCTTTTATTAGTAGGGGGGTCGAGTTTCGGAGCCACGAGGTCATGATGCAGCTGTACATAACTCTGGTGCGGCCGCACCTGGAGTATTGCGTGCAGTTCTGGTCACCGCATTATAGGAAGGATGTGGAAGCTTTGGAAAGGGTGCAGAGGAGATTTACTAGGATGTTGCCTGGTATGGAGGGAAGGTCTTACGAAGAAAGGCTGAGGGACTTGAGGTTGTTTTCGTTGGAGAGAAGGAGGAGGAGAGGTGACTTAATAGAGACATACAAGATAATCAGAGGGTTAGATAGGGTGGATAGTGAGAGTCTTTTTCCTCGGATGGTGATGGCAAACACGAGGGGACATAGCTTCAAGTTGAGGGGTGATAGATATAGGACAGATGTGAGAGGTAGTTTCTTTACTCAGAGAGTAGTAAGGGCGTGGAATGCCCTGCCTGCAGCAGTAGTAGATTCTCCAACTTTAAGGGCATTTAAGTGGACATTGGATAGACACATGGATGAAAATGGAATAGTGTAGGTCAGATGGTTTCACAGCTCGGCGCAACATCGAGGGCCGAAGGGCCTGTACTGCGCTGTAATATTCTAATTCTAATTCTTAAATGTTTCCCACTCTTCATTTACTGCCATACCTTCCAATCTATTTACCCAATTAATCGTAGCCACTTCTCCCCTCATACTTTTGTAATTGGCTTTGTTTAAGTTTAAGATTCTTGTTTGTGATTGAAATGTGTCACTTTCAAACTTAACATGAAAAAAAGGTCTGCAAAGGAAACCCAACCGAGCCCAAATGCCGGACCCGGAAGTACGACCCGACACATGTCGCTGGGTCCTGTCGGGTCGGGTAGTAGGCCTGTACCCATGTACTGATGTAAAGGCCTGCTATGCGACCCAACCCTGACGGGACCCAACGACATGTGCCGGGGTCGGGTCGCACTTTCGGGCTTGGTTGGGTTTCCTTTGCAGACCTTTAACATGAAATTCAATGGTATCATGATCACTATTTCTCAGTGGATCTTTTACTATGACATTGCTTAATAACCCTGCTTTATTACACAATACGACATCTAAGATAGCTTTGTCCCGAGTCGGTTCCTGGGATGAAGGGGTTATCTTAAGAGGAAACGTTGAGCAGGTTAGGCCTATACCCATTGGAGTTTAGAAGAATGAGAGGTGATCTTATTGAAATCTCTAGGATCCTGAGGGGACTTGAGCAATCTCAGGATTACTCCCAATGCCACGTGCTGGTGAGCATCAGAATAGGATTGATCGATTGACTGAACACATAGCTGGAGAACTGGTGTAGGAGGGAGGGCATCAGATTTCTGAGACATTGGGACCGGTTCTGGGGCAGGTGGGACCTGTACAAGATGGACGGGTTACACCTTAACAGGACTGGAACTAATATCCTCACAGGGAGATTTGCTAGTGCTGTTGGGGAGGGTTTAAACTATCCTATCAGGGGGATGGGAACCTGAGGGGCAGCTCAAATTGGAAGGAACTAAAGCTGGTAACAGGAGGTAGAAAAGTAGCAAGCAACATTCGGAGGCAGGTGAAACAAAGCCGAGCATCAACTAGGCTTAGAATGCAGAATAATGTCAAGAGGAGAAGGTTAAGGGCAGTCTACCTGAATGCAGGCAGCATTCACAACAAGATAGATGATTTAAAGGCACGAATGGGTATGATCTAATTGCCATTATGTAAACGTGGTTACAGGGTGACCAAGACTGGGAAGTGAATATTCAAGAATATTCAACATTTAGGAAGGACAGGCTAAAAGGAAAAGGAGGTGGTGTAGTGCTGATAATAAGGGATGGGCTCAGTACATTAGTAAGGGAGGATCTCAGATCAGAAGAACAAAATGTGGAATCTGTTTGGGTGGAGCTAAGAAACAGCAAGGGGCAGCAAACATTGGTAAGAGTTGTTTATAGGCCACCAAACAGTAGTGGTTGTGTGGGGCGTGGTATTAATCAGGAGATTAGAGAAGCATGTAGCAAGGGTAATACAGTAATTATGGGTGATTCAATCTGCATACAGACTGGGTAAACCTAATGAGTACTAATGCTGTGGAGGACGAGAGCATTATGTTGAGGAAACTACTAGAGAACAGGCTATTTTAGATCTAGTATTATGTAATGAGAAAGGACTAATTATTAATCTTCTTGTAAAAGAACCTTTAGGAATGAGTGACCATAATATTATGGCTAGCATCGCAGCCTCACAGCTCCAGGGACCCGGGTTCAATTCTGGGTACTGCCTGTGCGGAGTTTGCAAGTTCTCCCTGTGTCTGCGTGGGTTTTCGCTGGGTACTCCGGTTTCCTCCCACTGCCCCTAGTGTAGGTAGGTGGTAGGGAATATGGGATTACTGTTGGGTTAGTATAAATGGGTGGTTCTTGGTCGGCACAGACTCCGTGGGCCGAAGGGCCTGTTTCAGTGCTGTATCTCTAAATAAAATAAAGTAAAATAAAAATATTGTAGAATTTTGCATTATGTTTGAAAGTGAGGTAGTTCAATCTGATTGGGCAGAGTCAACATGGATTTATGAATGGGAAATTATGTTTGAGTTTTTTGAGGATGTTACTAACAGAATTGACATATGGGAGTCGGTGGACGTAGTATACTTGGATTTTCAGAAGGCTTTTAATGGAGTCCCCCACAGGAGGTTGGTTTGCAAAATTAAAGCACATGGGATAGGAGGTAATATACTGGCATGGATTAAGGATTGGTTAACAGGCAGAAAACAGAGAGCAGGAATAAATGGGCCATTCATGTGTTTGTAGGCTGTGATTAGTAGGGTACCGCAAGGATCAGTACTTGGGCCCCAGCTGTTCACAATATCTATCAATGTTTTGGATGTACAAAGGGACCTGGGTGTCCTCGTCAATAAGTCACTGAAAACCAACATGCAGGTGCAGCAAGCAACAGAGAAGACTAATGGTATGTTAGCCTTTAACGCAAGAGGATTTGAGTACAGGAGTAGTGAAGTTTTGCTTCAATTGTATAGAACCTTGGTTAGACTGCACCTGGAGTACTGTGTGCAGTTTATGGCCCTTCTAATCCTTCTACCAATCATCTTAAATCTGGTAACTCACTTCTCCACTAGGGGAACAGGTCCTCCCTGTCTGCTCTATCTAGGCCCCTCATAATTTTGTACACCTCAATTAAGTCAGCCCTCAGCCTCCTCTGTTCTAAGGAAAACAACCCTAGCCAATACAATCTTTCCTCATAGCTGCACCTTCCAAGCCCTGGCAACATTCTTGTCAATCTCTTCTGTACTCTCTCCAGAGCAATTATGTCCTTCCTGTAATGTGGTGACCAGAACTGTACGCAATATTCCAGTTCTGGCCTAACCAGCGTTTTATATAGTTCCAGCATTACATCTATGCTTTTGTATTCTATACCTTGGCCAATAAAGGAAAGCATTCCATATGCCTTCTTCACCACTCCAGCTACCTGACCTGCCACCTACAGGGACCTGTGGACATGCATTCCAAGGTCTCTCACTTCTTCTACCCCTCTCAATATCCTCCCGTTTATTGTGTATTTCCTCAGTTTATTTGCCCTCCCCAAGTGCATTATCTGACACTTCTCCGGACTGAATTCCATTTACCACTTATCTACCCACTCAACCAATGATTGATATCATTCTGGAGTCTTCAGCTATCCTCTTCAGCATCAACAACACAGCCAACGCAGTGGCCCACCGGCATCAGCAGAGCGCTCCAAGCTGCGCACATGTGCAGCCTACGTCTTACCAGGACTAACTGGCACATGCACAGGAAAACATCATCACGTAACGCCAACATCATCAAGCGGCTGAACGAGACACTTTGAGGCTGGAGCTCGATCCCCACTACTCTCTCCCGCCCCACTGGCCAGTCTCCCCTCTTGGCTTCAGGCTTCGACGCTTTCTCCCCCTCCCCCCCCACCGGCCGTGTCCCCCCTTCAGCCACTTACTCCAGACCTCGCAACTGCTCCCCACCACTCTCCTCGGCAGACTTTCCCTGCTCCTCGCTTCCTCCCCACCCCACTCTCTGGCTGCTCGCTCCCCCACCCCACCCCTCCAGCCACTAGCTCCAGGCTGCGCCGCTTCCCTCCACTTGACTACTTGCTCATATGTCGTCCTGTCACCCCTCGCGGCCCGCATTGCTTCTGCGGATGACGCGTGGAGAACTATCGAATGTGGGAGCAAGTGGCCGAGTGGAGGGAAGTGGCACGGCCTGGAGCTAGCATCTGGGGGAGTGGGGGGTGGTGGAGGGGAGAAAAGAGAGCAGGGAACGAGCAGCCAGAGCAGTGTGGCGGGAGGCAGGGGAAGCAGGGAACAATCGGCCGAGGGAAGCGGAAGTGGGGAGCAGTGGTGAGGTCTGGAGCGAGCTGCTGAGGTGGGGGCGGAAACGGCGAGGCTGCAGTAAATGCTGCAGGGAAGGCACCAGGGAGCCAGCGGTGAGAGGATGGGCGCAGGAGGGACCGACAGAGGGGATTTTTGGGTTGAAATTATTTTTCTGTGATAAATTGAACAACACCATCTTTAATCCTGGCAGCTGCCTGAATGTCGCAGACATTTCAGTGTAACAGGCTGCATTTGTGCATGTGCTAGTACAGCGCCACCTAGTGGTTATGTTGTCAGCAAACGCAGCCAGTTTTTGTGTCATCAGCAAATTTCCCAATCATGCCTCCCACATTTAAATCCAAATCATTAATATATACCACGAACAGCAAGGGTCCCAACACTGAGCCCTGTGGAACGCCACTGAAAACCGCCTTCCATTTGCAAATACATCCGTTGACTACTACTCTTTGTTTCCTGGCCCTCAGCCAATTTTGGATCCAACCTACCACATTCCCCCGTATCCCATGTACTTTCATTTTACTGACCAGTCTGCCATGTGGGACCTTGTCAAATACCGTACTAAAATCCATATAGACCACATCCACTGCATCACCCTCATCAATCCTCCTTGTTATTTCCTCAAAAAACTCAAATCAAGTTAGTAAGACATGACCTTTCCTTAACAAATCCATGCTGACTATCCCTGATTAATCCGTGCCTAAGTGGTAGTTTATCCTGTCCCTCAGAATTGATTCCAATATTTTACACACCACCGAGGTCAGACTGACCGGCCTACAGTTATTCGGCCTATCCCTTGCACCCTTTTTAAACAATGGTATAACATTCGCAGACCTCCAATCCTCTGGCACCTCACCTGTATCCAGTGAGGATTTGAAGATGATCCTCAGTGCATCCGCTATTTCCTCCCTGGCTTTAACAACCTGGGATGCAGTCCATCCAACCCTAGTGATTTATCCACCCTCAAGGGTGTCAGACCCTCTAGTGCCTCCTCTCTCATTATACTGATCATATCTAATATCTTACACTCCTCCTCTTTTACTACAATATCTGCATCATCCTGCTCCTTTATGAAGACAGAGACAAAAAACACATTGAGAACCCTGCCCACATCTGCATCCATGCATAAGTTCCCTTGTACATCTCTGATGGGCCCTACCCTTTCCTTATTATCCTCTTGCTCTTAATGTACTTATTTCTGATCTCGACCCATATGGCCTCTCGTTTGATGATTCATTTAGCATATCATCCCTCCTCACAGCTGTTATTGATTCCTTAACCAATAATGCTAAACCCCCTCCTTTTTTATCCCCCTCTCTATCCCACCTGAAAACTCTTTTTCCAGGGATGTTGAGCTGTGATTCATGACCCTCTTTAAGCCAAGTTTCCGTTATAGCAATGATATCGTGTTACCATGTGTCTATCTGTGCCCTCAACTCATCGGCTTTATTTACTATACTCCTTGCATTTAAATAAATACCTTTTAACGCTGCCAAATCCCTGTGCTGCACTGTTTTTAACCTTTGCCTCTTCTATCTTCCAGAGTCACTCACTAATTTTCTGTCTCCCTTTCCCTGCCCTGAAATTGTCTGATCTGAAACTGCCCTCAGGTTCCCATCCCAAAGCATATGGAATGCTTTCCTTTATTGGCCGAGGTAAAGAATACAAATGCAGGAATGTAATGCTGAAACGGTACACAACACTGGTTAGGCCACAGCTGGAGTATTGTGTACAGTTCTGGTGACATTACAGGAAGGACAAAATTGCTCTGGACAGAGTACGGAGATTTACAAGAATGTTGCCAGGACTTGAAAGTTGCAGCTATGAGGAAAGATTGGATTGGCTAGGGTTGTTTTCCTTAGAACAGAGGCGGCTGAGGGGTGACTTAATTGAGGTGCACAAAATTAAGAGGGGCCGAGATAGAGTAGAGAGGTCAATTACCAGGGGGCACACATTTAAGGTGATTAGTAGAAGAATTAGATGGGACAGGAGGAAAAACTTTTTCACCCAGAGGGTGGTGGGTGTCTGGAATTCACTGCCAGAATCGGCAGTGGAGGCAGAAACCCTCAACAAATTTAAAAAGGTACCTGGACATGCACCTGAAATGCTGTAACCTGCAGGTGGCACTAGGTGGTGGAAGGTGGCACTAGACTGAACGGCTACTTTTTCTGCCAGCCCAGACACGATGGTCTGAATGGCCTTCTTCTATACTGCAACTTTTCTATGGTTCTTGGTTAGCACCCCAATCACCACCTTCAACATTCACCCATTCCACCACCGATGCCAGTAGCAGCAGGGTGCACCATATACAAGATGCACTGCAGCAACTCAACAAGCCTCCTTCAACAGCACCTTCCAAACCTGTGACCTCTTCTACCTAGAAGGAAAAGGGCAGCAGATGCATGTTAACATCACCACATGCAAGTTCACTTCCAAGCCACACACCATCCCGAGTTGGAACTATATCACTGTTACTGGATCCAAATCCTGGAGGGCCCTTGTTCTTCTAGGTGGAAGAGGTCGCAGGTATGGAAGGTGCTGTCGAAGAAGGCTTGCTGAGTTGCTGCAGTGCATCTTGTAGATGGTATACACTGCTGTCACTGGCATCGGTGGTGGAGGGAGGTAATGTTAAAGGTGGTGGATGGGGTGCTGATCAGGCAGGCTGCTTTGTCCTGGATGGTGTCAAGCTTCGAGTGTTTTTGGAGCTACACCCATTCAGGCAAGTGGAGAGTATTCCATCACACTCCTGAGATTTCTAGTTCTATTCCAAGACTGTTCTGTGGCCATTATTTCATTGTGCAATCTATTCAGGCTACGGCCTCCACTTGCAATTTTATGTCTGTCGGGGCTGCTATTGCGAGATCTCCCTTTTGCACTATCAGAGTGTCTTTCTCTAGTTCGAGATCATTTTCTAGCACAACAGTCACTTCCCACGATCGGTACTTGCACAGCGCTCTCTTACTCTCCACTCTTTCACCCCATTCTGCCAATCCATGGACCATCATCTGGCCATCATTCTGAACATTCAACCAGTATTTAAACTCATTAGTAACTTATCCTTCGTGCCCCAAATTGTTGCATCTCTGCATCTCTGGAAAAGTCCTGGGGAAAATTGATGTACAGAGAGATTTGGGTGTTCAGGTCCACTGTTCCCTGAAGGTGGCAACGCAGGTCAACAGAGTGGTCAAGAAGGCATACGGCATGCTTTCCTTCATCGGACGGGGTATTGAGTACAAGAGTTGGCAGGTCATGTTACAGTTGTATAGGACTTTGGTTCGGCCACATTTGGAATACTGCGTGCAGTTCTGGTCGCCACATTACCAAAAGGATGTGGATGCTTTGGAGAGGGTGCAGAGGAGATTCACCAGGATGTTGCCTGGTATGGAGGGCGCTAGCTATGAAGAGAGGTTGAGTAGATTAGGATTATTTTCATTAGAAAGACGGAGGTTGAGGGGGGACCTGATTGAGGTGTACAAAATCATGAGAGGTATAGACAGAGTGGATAGCAAGAAGCTTTTTCCCAGAGTGGGGGATTCAATTACAAGGGGACACGAGTTCAAAGTGAAAGGGGAAAAGTTTAGGGGGGATATGCGTGGAAAGTTCTTTACGCAGAGGGTGGTGGGTGCATGGAACGCTTTGCCAGCGGAGGTGGTAGGCGCGGGCACGATAGCGTCTTTTAAGATGCATCTAGACAGATACATGAATGGGCAGGAAGTAAAGAGATACAGACCCTTAGAAAATAGGCGACAGGTTTAGATAGAGGATTTGGATCGGCGTAGGCTTGGAGGGCCGAAGGGCCTGTTCCTGTGCTGTAATTTTCTTTGTTCTTTGTTCTCTTTGTATTCATTAGACCCCTCTGGAATAAATGTCACCTGAGTACCACTCTGTGCAATTGGCCTTTGGATGTGATAACTCTGCCGTGTGTGTCATGATCCTCACCTTGATCGACTGCATTCTGTTGCTCAGGACCTTCATCACAAGATGCCTCTTTTACTTCTATCAGCTAGTCAGAGTCCGAGATTTTGTAATTAATTCAGCGTAATTGTGCGGAATGAACCTTAACAGTTTGATTGTCATATTTGGTAACTACCATCTTACCTTACCAGGGCATTTCCATTCTCTATGACCCTCTCTTTTCTAACACACCAAACCTTCTGAATTAAATTCTGTATCAGATGGCCCTATACAATACCTCAGAGCTCTCTGAATTTTCTCCAAGACCTTCACCTTGAAGAAAGCCTGTCTCCCGAATGTAAAGCATGGAAATGTGTAGAAAAAAATGCAAACGAACTGTATTACCTTCCACAGCAGGAGGACTCTTGCCATACACAGAAGGCAAATTGGGATTTCTCCCACAGACTAATTGATAGGTAACTATACCCTCTAACAATCCGGAGTGAATTCTTTGCATGAACTGTCCATGCCAGGATGGTTATCAATTTGCAGTCTGGTTGCTCAGCATTTCATCAACTGACATCAGTAGTAGGGAAAATGCTAGAATCTATTATAAAAGATGTGATAACTGGATACTGACAAAATAATGATCGGATTGGGAAATCATGTTTGACAAACCTGTTGTGGAGTATTTGTGAGGATGCAACCAGCAAAATAGATAAGGGGGAAACCAGTGGATGTGGTGTCAGTGGATTTTCAGAAGGCTTTCAATAGGGTCCCACAAAAGAGGTTAGTAAATAAAGTTAGAGAACGTGGGTTTGGGGTAATATACTGGCATGGAATGAGAATTCGTTAACGGACAGAAAACAAAGAGTAGGAATCAATGGGTCATACTTGCGTTGGCAGGCTGTGACGAGTGGGGTATCACAAGGATCAGTGCTTGGGCCCCAGATATTCACAAACTGAATCAATGATTGGGATTTGGAGACCAAATGTAATATTTCCAAGTTTGCTGATGACACAAAATGAGGTGGAAATGAGAGTTGTAAGGAGGATGTAAAGAGGCTTCAAGGGGAGTTAGACAGGCTAAGTGAGTGGGCACGAACATGGCAGATGGAATATGTGAATTCTTTTTGCATTCTTTGGCCTCCTTATCTCGAGAGACAATGGATACGCGCCTGGAGGTGGTCAGTGGTGTGTGGAGCAGCGCCTGGAGTGGCTATAAAGGCCAATTCTAGAGTGACAGGCTCTTCCACAGGTGCTGCAGAAAAATCTGTTTGTCGCGGCTGTTTCACAGTTGGCTCTCCCCTTGCGCTTGTCTTTTTTCCTGCCAACTGCGAAGTCTCTTCGACTCGCCACACTTTAGCCCCGCCTTTATGGCTGTCCGCCAGCTCTGGCGAACGCTGGCAACTGACTCCCACGACTTGTGATCAATGTCACAGGACTTCACGTCGCGTTTGCAGACGTCTTTAAAGCGGAGACGTGGACGGCCGGTGGGTCTGGTACCAGTGGCGAGCTCGCTGTACAATGTGTCTTTGGGGATCCTGCCATCTTCCATGCGGCTCACACGGCCAAGCCATCTCAAGCGCTGCTGACTCAGTAGTGTGTATAAGCTGGGGATGTTGGCTGCCTCGAGGACTTCTGTGTTGGAGATACGGTCCTGCCACCTGATGCCAAGTATTCTCCGGAGGCAGCGAAGATGGAATGAATTGAGACGTCGCTCTTGGTTGACATACGTTGTCCAGGCCTCGCTGCCATAGAGCAAGGTACTGAGGACACAGGCTTGATACACTTGGACTTTTGTGTTCTGTGTCAGTGCGCCATTTTCCCACACTCTCTTGGCCACTCTGGACATAGCAGTGGAAGCCTTTCCCATGCGCTTGTTGATTTCTGCATCTAGAGACAGGTTACTGGTGATAGTTGAGCCTAGGTAGGTGAACTCTTGAACCACTTCCAGAGCGTGGTCGCCAATATTGATGGATGGAGCATTTCTGACGTCCTGTCCCATGATGTTCGTTTTCTTGAGGCTGATGGTTAAGCCAAATTCGTTGCAGGCAGCCGCAATCCTGTCGATGAGACTCTGCAGACACTCTTCGGTGTGAGATGTTAAAGCAGCATCGTCAGCAAAGAGGAGTTCCCTGATGAGGACTTTCCGTACTTTGGACTTCGCTCTTAGACGGGCAAGGTTGAACAACCTGCCCCCTGATCTTGTGTGGAGGAAAATTCCTTCTTCTGAAGACTTGAACGCATGTGAGAGCAGCAGGGATAAAATAATCCCAAAAAGTGTGGGTGCGAGAACACCGCCCTGTTTCACGCCACTCAGGATAGGAAAAGGGTCTGATGAGGTGCCGCAATGCTGAATTGTGCCTTTCATATTGCCATGGAATGAGGTGATGATACTTAGTAGCTTTGGTGGACATCCAATCTTTTCTAGTAGTCTGAAGAGACCACGTCTGCTGACGAGGTCAAAGGCTTTGGTGAGATCAATGAAAGCAATGTAGAGGGGCATTTGTTGTTAGCGGCATTTCTCCTGCATCTGACGAAGGGAGAACAGCATGTCAACGGTCGATCTCTCTGCACGAAAGCCACAGTGTGCCTCAGGGTAGACGCGCTCGGCCAGCTTCTGGAGCCTGTTTAATGCGACTCGAGCAAAGACTTTCCCCACTATGCTGAGCAGGGAGATTCCACGGTAGTTGTTGCAGTCACCGCGGTCACCTTTGTTTTTATAGAGGGTGATGATATTGGCATCGCGCATGTCCTGAGGTACTGCTCTCTCGTCCCAGCACAGGCAAAGCAGTTCATGTAGTGCTGAGAGTATAGCAGGCTTGGCACTCTTGATTATTTCAGGGGTAATGCTGTCCTTCCCAGGGGCTTTTCCGCTGGCTAGAGAATCAATGGCATCACTGAGTTCCGATTTGGTTGGCTGTACGTCCAGTTCATCCATGACTGGTAGAGGCTGGGATGCATTGAGGGCAGTCTCAGTGACAACATTCTTCCTGGAGTACAGTTCTAGGTAGTGCTCAACCCAGCGGTCCATTTCCTTGCGTTGGTCAGTGATTATGTCCCCTGATTTAGATTTGAGGGGGGCGATCTTCTTGATGGTTGGCCCAAAAGCTCTCTTAATGCCATCATACATTCCTCTGATGTTTCCAGTGTCTGAGGCCAGCTGAATATGACTGCATAGGTGTTGCCAGTAGTCATTTGTGCAGCGCCTGGCTGTTCTTTGTGCAGTGCTTTTGGCTGCTTTAAGTGCTACGGATGTTAACTCGCTGGGGGCTTTCTTGTAGTTCAACAGTGCAATGCGCTTAGCGGCTATGACAGGTTCCAGCTCTTCAATATGAGATTGAAACCAGTCTGCAATCCTCTTCGCACATTTGCCGTAGGTGGTCAAAGCTGACTCATAGATGGCGTCTCTGATGTGGGCCCACTTGGTCTCAGCATCCCCTGTGGGAGTGTTTTGAAGGGCTGTTACAAGTGAATTTAGAAATTTTTGTAACAGCTGTGGATGAGAAATTCTGCTCGTGTTGATGCGCGGGTGGCCCTTCTGCTTGGAATGATGCAACTTCTTTGGTCTGAGTCTAACCTTGCTGCACACCAGGGAGTGGTCGGTGTCGCAGTCCGCACTGTGGAAGCTGCGTGTGATTTGAACACTGCTTAAGGAGGCTCGCCTTGTGACGATGAGGTCTAGCTGGTGCCAATGACGCGATCTTGGGTGCCTCCATGAAACCTGGTGACAGGGTTTAGTGTGAAAGAAAGAGTTGGTGACACAGAGGTTATGATAGGTACACAACTCAAGCAGTCTCTGCCCATTCTCCAACGCCATAGCGCCCAAGGCAGGAGGGCCATGAGTCATGGTCAGCCCCAACCGTGGCATTAAAGTCCCCCAGCAGGAATAGGTGTTCGGTGTTGGGGATGCTACTAATGATATTATGAAGTTCCTCGTAGAACTGGTCTTTAGCTTCAGGTGGGGAGCAGAGTATTGGAGCATAGATGCAGAGTAGGTGTACTGGACCAGAGGTGGTGAGCAGTCAGATGGACAGGATGTGTTCCGAGCCATTTGAGGAAGGCTCTATCATACTGAGCAAGGGGTTTCTGATGGCGAAGCCAACTCCATGCTGTCTTGGTTCTTCAGGATCCCTGCCCTGCCAGAAGAAAGTGTAGTCTTGCTCTGCTAGAGATCCACTCGCGGGGAGGCGTGTCTCCTGAAGTGCTGCAAGGTCTACATTGAGTCTACTGAGCTCGTTGTTAATGATGGCGGTCTTCCGAGAATCGTTGATTTGTGTAAGGTCTTCCGACAGGCCAGGACACACAGTTCTGACGTTCCAGCTTGCAAAGCGAAGGGCTGGTACCTTCTTTCCTTTTTTCATGTTGTTTGGTGCGGTGTTGCAGTCCACTTTTCGGGCAATGACCCTGAGCTCCAAGCACCCATTGAAGCAGGTGGACTGTGGCGGGACAGAACCTTATTGACCGGGGGCTGCCCGGTTTGAGGCGGGCGGTAGCTGTCCAGTGAGATGCGATGACCTCTCCCACCGACAAAGGCAACCTGTGGTGCCCAATCTCTACGCCAATTTAGCTGGACTTATAACCCGTAACTGCTGCCTTCCGTGTTGTTTCGGTCGCTGTGAGGCAACTATGGAGTGACCTCTCCATGGCACATGCCTGGGCGAATGTATGGAGGTTGAGAGTTGCCAAGCGTCAAAACACCCCTCTCGGCCTTTCTGGTGGGGTCCAAAGGAGTGAAGAGCATGACGTTTGGCACCGGTATGGCTGCAGGAACTGCCGGAAACATTCCAAAGGTGACACATGACCGCCTACGGGGTTCCGCTCTGGATTTTCTGTTAGGGTTTACTCCCTTAGCCTTGGTCTCTCCTGAGACACCCGCAAGGCAGTGGGGTTGTTAGGGCCCCTACACAGGTGTAGGAGGATAACGGTGGCAGGAGGGGGTGCGAGGGGGAGGGGTGGAGGGAAAGGGGTGCGAGAGGGAACTGGGAAGGGGTTGTGAGGGGGGAGGGGGGTGCGGTGAGCTGAGAGAGTGGAGCTGGGAAGGGGAAGGGGGGTGGAAGGGGAAGGGGGGGAAAGGGGATGCAGGTAATAAGCCATTTCCTCAGTTCCCACCATCGACGCCTGGAAAGCTCATCCGCATCCTTCGGGAGGTGAGCGACATCCTCGTGCGCCGGTACCAGCATTGCTGACAGTGCGCTGCAGATGCTCTCCGAGCCATCTCCCGCGGGTGCTTTGAAGTTACGGCTGAGGAGCCGTTCATGGCTTTTTGCGTGTTCGGGGCTTCCCCTCCGTGGTAGACTTATTTCCCTAGGGTCCCGCTGCTCCTTCTTCTCTACAATGGACTTACCGCACGCCGTGGCCGCGGACACTCTGGACGGTGTAGACAGCAGGATCGGAGATCAAAGTATCACCAGCTGTACTTTGCAGTTTCGTCCGGATTACGTTCAATTTCATTGAGAAAACAAAGAGCAGGTATGGTTGGGGGTGGGCAGTGGGCCCAGGTAAGATAAACTAGCTGTTAGCTTGTAGTTAGGGCTAAAATGAACTGATTAAAGAGCCAGGGGAGTTTAAACAGTTTAAGAGGGTAGATTGGGGGAGAAAACACTAAGAATGGGAACAGATGGCCATGGATAGAGTTGAACAGCAAGGGAGCTTCCTAGGGAGCTTACAGCCCAGGAGCCATCTTGCACATTACTCGTAATAATGTGAATAAGTGTGAAGTTACGCACTTTGTTCGGAAAAACAGAAATGCAGAGTATTTCTACAAAGCTGAGAGATTGTGAAGTGTTGATGTCTAAAGGGATCTGGGTGTCCTTGCTCATGAGTCACTGAAAGCTAACATGCAGGTGCAGCAAGCAATTAGGAAGGTAAATGACATGTTGGCCTTCATCACAAGAGGATTTGAGTACAGGAGTAAAGTCTAGCTGCAATTATATCGAGCCTTGGTGAGACCACACCTAGAATATTGTGTACAGTTTTGACCTCCTTACCTAAGGAAGGATATACTTGCCATAGAGGGAGTGCAATGAAGGTTCACCAAACTAATTCCTGGGATGGCAGGATTGTCCTATGAGGAGAGACGGAGGAGTTTGGGCCTGTATTCTCTAGAGTTCAGAAGAAAGAGAGGTAATCTCATTGAAGCATACAAAATTCTTACAGGGCTCGACAGGGGTGACGTAGGAAGGATGTTTCCCCTGGCTGAGAAGGCGGTCTAGAATCAGAGGACATAGTATAAGAGGTAGGCCATGTAGGACTGAGATGAGGATAAATTCTTTCACTCAGAGGGTGGTGACCCCAAAGGGCTGTGGAGGCTCAGTCATCGAATATGTTCAAGACAGAGATCGAAGGATTTCTAGATATTAAATGTATCGGGGATAGTGTGGAAAAAATGGTGTTGAGGTAGAATTTCAGCCATGATCTAGTTGAATGGTGGAGCAGACTTGAGGGGTCAAATGGCCAACTCCTGCTCCTATTTCCAATGTTCCCATGATCACTGCATGATTCCTTTTGCAGAGTCCATGACTGAAAGGACTTTCAGCTCCGGTATTCATGATCATGATATTCATGTTTTCTCATGTCTCTGAATTTGTCATTGGCAAAGTCCCTTCCATTAGAACCAGGTGCTTTCCATATGAGATCTGTTATGAACAGGTGAGGAAGGGGTCTCAGGCTCCACTTTCTCCCTTCTCTGGTTTGACCGCAACAGGGTTTATTCTTTTAACACAATGATTTAGCTTACCACCTCAGTGAGCATTTGCTCACTGTTCCTCTAATTATAATTGTAAATGAACCAATCAGACCAGGCTTTCTGGAGGTTAAACAAGAAAGATGCAAGTTCATTAACCTTATCATTCTAAATTAATCTACACATAAACTGGAAAAATCAGATTGGCAATAGTATGAGGAGTTCATAGAATGCTTTCGAGATAGTTTCTTAGAGCAGCATGTTCTAGAACCAACCAGAGAGCAGGTTATATTAGACTTGGTATTGTGTAGTGTGACAGGATTAATTAATGACCTCAGAGTAAAGGCACCTCTAGGTTGCAGTGACCACAATATGACTGAAGTTTACATCCAGTTTGAAAGACAGAAGAGTGGGTCTAAGACGAGTATTTTAAACTTGAGGAAGGGCAACTATGTGGGCACAAAAGTTGAGCTAGCTGAAGTGAATTGGGTTACTAGGCTTGGAGATAGATCAATAGAGAAGCAGTGGCAAATATTTAAGGGGGCATTTCAGAATACTCAGAATAAGTATATTCTGACTAAAAAAAAATTCTAAGGAGAGGACCCACCATCCGTGGTTAACTCAAGTAGTTAAGGAAAGCATCAAACTTAAGGAAAAGGCTTATAATTGCGCAAAGATGAGTGGCAGGTCAGATGATTGGTCAGAATATAAAGAACGGTAGAGAATGACGAGAAGGTTAATCAGGAGAAAGAAATTAGAATACGAGAGGAAGCTAGCTAGAAATGTAAAAATGGATAGCAAGAGTTTCTACAGGTTTTTAAAAAGGTAAAGAGTAAGTAAAGTGAGTGTTGGTCCTCTCGAGAATGAGAATGCAGAGCTAATAGTAGATAAGGAAATGGCGGATGCAATGAGCAAATATTTTGTACGGTCTTTACTATAGAGGATACAAAAAACATTCTGGCTATAGCTGTAAATCAGGAGGTGGAAGGAAGAGAGGAACTTGGTGAAATTACAATCACCAGGGAAGTGGTACTGACCAAACTAATGGAGCTGTGAGCTGACAAGTACCCAGGTCCTGATGGGCTTCATCCTAGGGTCTTAAAAGAGGTGGCTAATGAGGTAATAGATGCGTTGGTGTTAATTTTTCAAAATTCACTAGATTCTGGAAAGGTCCCATTAGACTGGAAAGTAGCAAATATAACCCCTCTATTCAAGAAGGGGGTGGGGGTGGGAGGCAGAAAACAGGTAACTGTAGGCCAGTTAGCTTGACTTCTGTCGTGAGGAAGGTGTTGGAATCGATCATTAAGGAGGTTGTAGCTGGGCACTTAGAAAATCCCAACAATCGGGATAGTCAACATGGTTTTGTGAAGGGGAAATCATGGTTAACCAATTTGCTGGAGTTTTTTGAAGGAGTGACATGTGCTGTGGATAAAGGGGAGGCTGTTGACGTACTGCACTTGGATTTCCAGAAGGCATTTGACAAGCTGCCACATAAAAGGTTATTGCGCAAAGTAGGAGCTCATGGTGTAGGGAGTAACATATCAGCATGGATAGAAGATTGACTGGCTGGCAGAAAATAGAGAGCATGCATAAATGGGTCCTTTTCTGATTGGCAGGATGTGACGAGTGGAGTCCCGCGGGGGTCTGTGCTGGGGCCTCAACTTCTTACAATTTATATCAATGACTTAGATGAGGGGAGCGATGGCATGGTAGCTACATTTGCAGATGACACAAAGATAGGTAGGAAAGTATGTTGTGAAGTGGACATAAGGAGGTTGCAGACCGATCTAGATAGGTTGAGTAAGTGGGCAAAAATCTGGCAGATGGAGTATAATGTGGGAAAATGTGAAGTTGCTCACTTTGTCAGGAAGAATAAAAAAGCAGAGTATGACCGCAGAATTCTGAGGTGCAGAGAGATCTCGGTGTCCAAGTGCAGGAGTCACAAAAAGTTAGTATGCAGTTCCAGCAGGTAATAAAGAAGGCTAATGGAATGTAATCCTTCATTACGAGAGGAGTTGAAAATAAAAGGATGTTATGCTTCAGCTATACAGGGCAGTGGTGAGACCACATCTCAAATACTGTGTGCAGTTTTGGTCTCCTTATTTAAGGAAGAATGTAAGTGCGTTGGAGGCGGTTCTGAGGACGTTTACTGGATTGATACCTGGAATGAGTGGGTTGTCTTATGAGGAAAGACTGGGCTTGTATTCACTGGAGTTTAGAAGTGAGGGGAGACTTGATAGAAGTTTATAAGATCCTGAATGGTCTTGACAGGGTGAATGTGGAAAGGATGTTTCCTCTTGTGGGTGAGTCCAGAACTAGGGGGCACTGTTTTAAAATTAGAGGGCGCCCTTTAAGGACAGATAAGAGAAGAAATTTTTTCTCTCTGAGGATTGTGCGACTTTGGAAGACACTGCCTCAGAAGGTGGTGGAGGCGGGGTCATTGAATATTTTTAAGGCAGAGGTAGATAGATTCTTGTTAGGCAAGGGAATCAAGGGTTATCGGGGGTAGATGGGAGCCTGGAATTCATTTTACAAACAGATCAGTCATGATCTTATTGAATGGTGGAGCAGGCTTGAGGGGCCGAATGGCCTACTTCTGCTCCTAATTTGTATGTTCGTATCCGGTTAAAATTACTAAAAGGCACGATGCATCCATACTCACATTCATACGAGAGGCACACACACACACAAACAGATAGAGGGGAAAAGCAGAGTTGGGAGGTTAGAGTAGAGTCCTTAATAAAAATGGAATTTAAATACGGAAGTGTAGTCCCAGTGTCCTTCGGTGAAATTGAAGTCTTGAAGTTCCTCACTGGGCCATGCGCACAATTTGGGCTTACTTGTTTGGTTCCGGAAGGCAGGAGAGGGGCTTTATCCCTGTCCCCTGGTTGTTGCCTGTAAGGATCTGTAGTCTTGAGGCTTAATAGCTGCCACGAGGCTTCCCTGGGACTTTGCTGGAGAGAGAGAGGTGCTTTTTTCCTTGGAGTTCAGGTACTGTCCGCTTTCAAAAGCACAATTCACAAAACCTCTCAGTTACACAGGTAGTCATGTCATGTGAACACCTTTGTTTGAAACAGACGGAAGGTTTTTTGAAATTCAAAATTCTTCTCTCAAGCTGTGCAAACATCCAGGGAGCTCCAGATTGAATTGTCAATCTTTTACATAGTCTGTTAAAGTCCACAATATAGTAATTCCATGGAAGAATATCTCTTTTCCAAAATCTAGCAAAGTCTGACCATATCTCATAGGCACTTAACAGATCATCTTGCTTGTAAATTTCATCCAAGAACTCTGATAGTAGGTCCAAACCTTCATCACTATCCAACTGACAGGCATTCAGCTCTCAAAATTTTTTAGTTCTGATAAGTGATGACGTCAAGGATATATGTTGTTCCCTCTTTAAAAGAGATATAACCCACATCCACCTATCCACTTCATTCTTCCACTGGTCATATAGTTCAGACTCTGAGAACATCGGGAGGGTAATCATACAATTTACACGTGCTTTCTGTTATTTTCCACAATAGCCACTAGGATTGCAGTGTTCTGCCTGATTCATTTTTTTCTTAGCTTCCAACCTTCACCTTTACGCAACCAAGTGGAGCCAATCTTTACACACTTCAACATTTACAAAGTTGAGATTACAAGCTTACAACTCCTAACCTAACAACCACACTTTTATAAAAGCAAAATACTGCAGATGCTGGAAATCTGAAACAAAAGCTGGAAATCTGAAACAAAAACAAGAAATGCTGGATTCACTCAGCAGGTCTGGCAGCATCTGTGGAAAGAGAAGCAGAGTTAACGTTTCGGGTCAGTGACCCTTCTTCGGAACTGACAAATATTAGAAAAGTCACAGATTATAAACAAGTGAGGTGGGGGTTGGGCAAGAGATAACAAAGGAGAAGGTGCAGATTGGACCAGGCCACATAGCAGACCAAAAGGTCACGGAGCAAAGGCAAACAATATGTTAATGGTGTGTTGAAAGACAAAGCATTAGTACAGATTAGGTGTGAATATACTGAATATTGAACAGCAGCAAGTGCAAACCTGAAGAAAAACAACCTGAAAAAAACAGTGGGTAAGCAAACTGAACAAACTAAGATGAAATGAAATAAATGCAAAAAAAGATTGTAAAAAATGTAGAAAGGAATGCAAAAAAAAAGGAAGAAAAAATAACTAAAAATGAAAGTAAAGTGGGGGGCTGTCATGCTCTGAAATGATTGAACTCAATGTTCAGTCCGGCAGGCTGTAGTGTGCCTAATCGGTAGATGAGATGCTGTTCCTCGAGCTTGCGTTGACGTTCACTGGAACACTGCAGCAATCCCAGGACAGAGATGTGAGCATGAGAGCAGGGGGGAGTGTTGAAATGGCAAGCAACCGGAAGCTCAGGGTCCTGCTTGCGGACTGAGCGGAGATGTTCCGCAAAGCGGTCACCCAGTCTGCGCTTGGTCTCCCCAATGTAGAGGAGACCACACTGTGAGCAGCGAATACAGTATACTACATTGAAAGAAGTACAAGTAAATCGCTGCTTCACCTGAAAGGAGTGTTTGGGGCCTGGGATAGTGAGGAGAGAGGAGGTAAATGGGCAGGTATTACACCTCCTGCGATTGCAAGGGAAGGTGCCCTGGGACGGGGACGAGGTGGAGGGGGTAATGGAGGAGTGGACCAGGGTGTCGCAGAGGGAACGATCCCTTCGGAATGCTGACAGGGGAAGGGAGGGGAAGATGCGACTGGTAGTGGCATCACGCTGGAGGTGGCGAAAATGGCGGAGGATGATCCTTTGGATATGGAGGCTGATGGGGTGAAAAGTGAGGACAAGGGGAACCCTGTCACTGTTCTGGGAGGGAGGGGAAGGGGTGAGGGTAGAGGTGCGGGGAATGGGTCGGACACGGTTGAGGGCCCTGTCATCTACACTTTTAGTCTGTGTCTGTTTCAATGGGGTTCAAGTGAATCCCCAATTATTGCCCACTACCTGCATACAATGAACAAATTATATCCAGAAGAGCACTGGTGCTACTACCATCCCCTTGCCTAATGTATCCTTTCATTCAACCTGAAAAACAACTGCACACCACTACCCTCTGTCTCAGAAGAAGTGGCATAGTGGTATTGTCACTGGACTTGCAACCCAGGGTATTGCTCTGGGGGCATAAGTTTGAATCCCACCACAGCAGAAGGTGGAATTTGAATTTAATTAATAAATTTGGAATTAAAAGCTAGTCTAATGATGGCCATGAAATGATTTTCGTAAAAACCAAACTGGTTTTCCAACGCCCTTCAGGTAAGGAAATCTGCTGTCCTTGCCTGGTTTGGCTTTCATGTGACTCCAGACCCACAGCAATGTGACTGACCCCTACATGCCCTCTGAAATGGCCTAGCAAGCCAGTCTGTTGTACTGAACCGCTACAAAGTCAATAAAAAACGAATGAAACCAGACGGACCATCCGGCATCGACCTAAAAGACAATGGCAAACCCAGCCCTGTCGACCCTGCAAAGTCCTCCTAACTAACATCTGGGGGCTTGTGCCAAAGTTGGGAGAGCTGTCCCACAGACTAGTCAAGCAACAGCTGGACATAGTCATAATCACCGAATCATACCTTACAGACAATGTCCCAGACACTGCCATCACCATCCCCGGGTATGTCCTGTCCCACCGGCAGGACAGACCCAGCAGAGGTAGCGGCACAGTGGTATACAGTTGGGAGGCAGTTGCCCCGCGAGTCCTCAACATCGACTCCAGACCCCATGAAGTCTCATGGTATCAGGTCAAACATGGGCAAGGAAACCTCCTGCTGATTACCACCTACTGCCCTCCCTCAGCCGATGAGTCAGTACTCCTCCATGTTCAACACCACTTGGAGGAAGCACTGAGGGTGGCAAGGGAGCAGATTGTACTCTGGAAGAACTTCAATGTCCATCACCAAGAGTAGCTCGGTAGCACCACTACTGACCGAGTTGGCGGAGTCCTAAAGGACATAGCTGCTAGACCGGGTCTGTGGCAGGTGGTGAGGGAACCAACAGGAGGGAAAAACATACTTGACCTAGTCCTCACCAATCAGCCTGCTGCAGATGTATCTGTCCATGACAGTATTGGTAGGAATGACCACCGCGCCGTCCTTGTGGAGACAAAGTCCCGTCTTCACATTGAGGATACCCTCCATCGTGTTTTGTGGCACTATCACTGTGTTACATGGAATGGATTTCAAACAGATCTAGCAATGCAAAACTGGGCATCCATGAGGCGCTGTGGGCCATCAGCAGCACAGAACTGTAGTCAACCACAATCTGTAACCTCATGGCCCAGCATATCCCCCACTCTATCATTCCCATCAAGTCAAGGGATCAACCCTGGTTCAATGAAGAGTGCAGGAGGGCATGCCAGGAGCAGCACCCATCCTCAATGATGGGGGAGCGCAACTGATCAGTGCAAAAGACAAGGCTGAAGCATTTGCAACCATCTTTAGCCAGAAGAACTGAGTGAATGATCCACCTCGTCTTCTCCTGAGGTCCCCATCCCCAGCATCTCAGATGCTAGTCTTCAGCCAATTCAATTCACTCCGCATGATATTAAGAAACGGCTGAATGTACTGGACACTGCAAAGGCCATGGGTCCAGACAACATTCCAGCAATAATACTGAAGACCTGTGCTCCAGAACTTGCCGCGCCCCTAGCCAAGCTGTTCCGGTACAGTTACAACACTGGCGGCACAGTGGCGTAATGGGCGGCACAGTGGCAGGCACCGCAGCCTCACAGCTCCAGCGACCCGGGTTCAATTCTGGGTACTGCCTGTGTGGAGTTTGCAAGTTCTCCCCGTGTCTGTGTGGGTTTCCTCCGGGTGCTCCGGTTTCCTCCCACAGCCAAAAGACTTGCAGGTTGGTAGGTAAATTGGCCATTATAAATTGCCCCTAGTATAGGTAGGTGGTAGGGAAATATAGGGACAGGTGGAAATGTGGTAGGAATATGGGATTAGTGTAGGATTAGTATAAAATGGGTGGTTGATGGTCGGCACAGACGCGGTGGGCCGAAGGGCCTGTTTCAGTGCTGTATCTCTAAATAAAAATTAAAAAAATAAAACTGGCATCTACCCTGCAATGTGGAAAATTGCCCAGTTATGTCCTGTACACAAAAAAAAAGAGGACAAATCCAAACTGGCCAATTACCGTCCCATCAGTCTGCTCTCAGTAAAGTGAGGAAAGGGGCTCTTGCATAACAATAACCTGCCTCAGTGACGCTCAGTTTGGGTTCTGCCAGGGTCACTCAGCTCCTGACCTCATTACAGCCTTGGTTCAAACATGGACAAAAGAGCTGAACTCAAGAGGTGAGGCGAGAGTGACTGCCCTTGACATCAAGACAGCATTTGACAGAATACGGCATCAAGGAGCCCTCGCAAAACTGAAGTCAATGGGAATCAGGGGGCAACTGTCTGCTGTTTGGAGTCATACCTAGCTCAGAGGAAGATGGTTGTGGTTGTTGGAGGTCAAACATCTGAGCTCCATCGCTGCAGGAATTCCTCAGTTTAGTGTCCTTGGCTCAACCATCTTCAGCTACTTATATAAAAGCAAAATACTGCGGATGCTGGAAATCTGAAATAAGGGAAGTTCCGAAGAAGGGTCACTGACCGGAAACGTTAACTCTGCTTCTCTTTCCACAGATGCTGCCAGACCTGCTGAGTGGTTCCAGCATTTCTTGTTTTTATTTAATCTTCAGCTACTTCATCAATGACCTTCCTTCAATCATAAGGTCAGAAGTGGGGATGTTCGCTGATGATTGCACGATGTTCAGCACCATTCGTGACTCCTCAGATACTGAAGCAGTCCATGTAGAAATGCACCAAGATCTGGACAATATCCAGGCTTGAGCTGATAAGTGGCAAGTTACATTCGCGTCACACAAGTGCCAGGCAATGACCATCTCCAACAAGAGAGCATCTAACCATCTCTCCTTGACATTCAGTGGCATTACGATTGCTGAATCCCCCACTAACAACATCCTGGGGGTTAAAATTGACCAGAAACTGAGCTGGAGCAGCCATATAAAAACCGTGGCTATAAGAGGTCAGAGGCTAGGCATCCTTTGGCAAGTAACTCACCTCCTGAGTCCTGAAAGCCTGTCCAAATCTACACGGCACAAGTTAGGAGTGTGAGGGAATACTCTCCACTTGCCTGGGTGGGTGCAGCTCCAACAACACTCAAGAAGCTCGACACCATCCAGGACAAAG
This sequence comes from Heterodontus francisci, assembly GCF_036365525.1. Lineage (NCBI taxonomy): Eukaryota > Metazoa > Chordata > Chondrichthyes > Heterodontiformes > Heterodontidae > Heterodontus > Heterodontus francisci. The sequence goes on along the minus strand of NC_090374.1, from coordinate 2,709,250 downwards.
CAGCCCGCTTGATTGTCACCCCATCCACAAACATTCACTCCCTCCACCACTGACGCACAGTGGCAGCAGTGTGTACCATCTACAAGATGCACTGCAGCAACGCGCCAAGGCTCCTTAGCATCTTCCAAACTCGCGACCTCTACCACCTATAAGGACAAGGGCAGCAGATGCATGGGAACACCACCACCTGCAAGTACCCCTCCAAGTCACACACCATCCCGACTTGGAACTATATCACCGTTCCTTCACTGTCGCTGGGTCAAAACCCCGGAATTCCCTAACAGCACTGTGGGTGTACCTATCCCACATGGACTACAGCGGTTCAAAAAGACTTCTCACCACCACCTTCTCATGGGCAATTATGCATGGGCAATAAATGCTGGCATAACCAGCGATGCCCACATCACATGAACAAATAAAAAAAAATTTGTATCCACGCTTCGACTGCCTCTTTAATCACCTGAACTTCAATTCTGCTAACAAGTCTGTTATGTGGCTTGCTACTTGCCGTCCTTGCTCAATGGTGCAGTCCTCTGTTCCTCATTCTTAGTGAGGCCCCCCCTCTGCTCCGCCCACAGAGTGTATCATTTGGATGCGACGGTTTTTTAAACTTCTCATTTTTGACAGTGTCCATCAGTAGGTAATCCATGTCAGGGCTCTTACTTGGCAAGAAGAACAAAGCTGAGTATACACCACAAAAGGTGCAATCTCTCTGTGGCAAAAGGTGTGTCACTTTGATGAGTTAGTGAATTTACCGCTTCCTGGAATCAATGACAATTTACACTTCCACTGTAGTCATGTCTGTCTCAACATCAGGAAATTGAGCAGGACGAGCTTCTACCAGGACATCCGTTCCTCCCCTCTCAACACAAATCTGTATTATTGTCCCAATTTTGCAATTATTAGAAAGATCGAACTTGAAACTTTATTGCTCAAGTCAGAAAACCAGAAATGACTCACTCCCCACCTTCCACCTGTTGATTCCACTGCCTCATAATCTGCTCCACCACTGGCAATGTTCGCAGGGATTGCTCATACTTATATTCTTTATTTAAATGGATCCAGTCAGGATCAACCTGTATATGAATGTTCCAGCATAATATAAATCCGGAACAGTGTGAATGTTTCCAACTGTACTGTTTCTGTCCTTGGTTCTCAGATTCCTAACCATCCTAGCCCGCAGAGTTTGCCAAGTTTGAGTGAACCACTCAAAGCTGTCCCACCTATCAACAACCTGACATTCAATAGCACTGAAAGTAAAAGCATTCAACATAAGATGTGGCCTGATTCCCATTGATATTAGAGACATCACATACCTGCAGCCAGCCACAGGCTCTACTCAGCCTCCACTACACCACAACCATCAACATGGCCCTCATTTTACCTCACGTGTGATTTCTGTATTTTGCCCCAAGTTGTATGGAGACTGAAGGGCTGTCTGACTACTTGGTTTCTTCGTGATATAGAACACAACGCAGTTTGCCCCAATTCTGTCATCAGATTTTGGGCAAAGATTTGCGTGCATGCTTTTTTTTGGTTGCAGGATTTCTGGTCCACCCCGGTTAGTCAAGCAGTAAATAGAGACACTATGGGAAGAACCTGCAAGTTTCCCTCAAAGTCACACAGCATTTTGCCTAACAGCAGTGTGGACGTACCTACACCACTTGGACTGCAGCAATTCAAGAAAGCACCTCACCACTCTGAGGGCAATTAGGAATGGACAATAAATGCTGGCCTTGCCAATGATGTTCACATCCCATGAGAGAATTTTTAAAAAAGCGCTACTCACAATCTTTATCAGCTTGCTGCATCCGGCAGTCCTCCTCCTGCAGGTACGTCTGAAGATTCTTCAGCACCTGGATTTTTAGTCCGATTGAGGCTTCCTTGTCTCGAAGAATATTGTTATACAAATTCTTCACTTCTTGTTCAAACATGAGATCTGGATGCTGGATGAATACAAAACCTGCAAAAACAGTCACAGTTGGCATTCAATTCTCTGACAGGCTGTTCCAATATTGAGCTATGTCACTGGTTTCCCTGTCTTTACAACAAGAGCAGTGGGGCACAATAGATTGAGACAAAAAACGCAGAGTGTGCAGAGCATATTCAATGACCCCGCCTCCACCACCTTCTGAGGCAGAGAGTTCCAAAGTCGCACAATGTGGTTAGCACCGCAGCCTCACAGCTCCAGCGACCCGGGTTCAGTTCTGGGTACTGCCTGTGTGGAGTTTGCAAGTTCTCCCTGTGTCTGCGTGGGTTTTCTCCGGGTGCTCCGGTTTCCTCCCACAGCCAAAAAAAGACTTGCAGGTTGATAGGTAAATTGGCCATTATAAATTGCCCCTAGTATAGGTAGGTGGTAGGGGAATATAGGGACAGGTGAGGATGTGGAAGGAATATGGGATTAGTGTAGGATTAGTATAAATGGGTGGTTAATGGTCGGCACAGACTCGGTGGGCCGAAGGGCCTGTTTCAGTGCTGTATCTCTAAATCTAAAAAAAAATGTTCAGCTCAACTGATCCTGTGAGACAGAGTGCTTAACTTGGGAATTTGATAAGTGTGGGAATTACAAGGGTTGATCTCTTTCTAAAATCCAGTCAAGTTTCCATTTAGCACTTAACTTTAACATTAAACTATAGTTTCTTTCAGTCTTGGTCAGCGGTAAACAAGCTGTCTGCTAGTGTCAGCTGCACAGTTAGTTAATTAGAAAGCTATTTAGAACTGGTTCTGTGGTCAGTAGGTCCTGACTCAGGTCTCTGGAATTCCAGCTAGTATAAATACAGGAGGTTTTGCTAACACACAAAGTAAATAGCACAAAGTTCATCTTGACTGAGCCCTGCAAAACAAGAGTTCTTAAATCAGGAATTTGGTAAGTTTGAAAATTCGGTGTAGTGAGGGAAGAGGTACTGTTCTGGTCTTTTACAGAGCAAGGAGTGATCCAAGACAGGGAGCTGGAGACAGTGAAACCTGAGAGCTGAAGTCAAGAGGCATTAGTTAGGTGAGCAACTTGATGACTGGTTGGTTAGTTTCAAGTTTCTTTTTTCCTTTCTAAACTGGGGCAGTAGTTTAAACTGGTCAGGGAGATAATAGTATTGCATTAAATTTGTAGGTAAACTAGTTAAACAAATCATTGTGATATTTTTAAACTTGAAACCTAATTATTAAATAAAACACAATAAAGACGGCAGGGCAGGTGATGTGTTGCTGCTATAGCATGGGGAGGTGCTGATGTAGTGGTATTGTCACTGGACGAGTGACCCAGGGTATATCAGGGTTCTGATGAAGGGTCATTGACCTGAAACGGTAACTCTGCTTCTCTCTCCACAAATGCTGATGGACCCACTGAATATTTCCAGCATTTCTTGTTTTTATTTCAGATTTCCAGCATCTGCACTATTTTGCTTTTATTATATTATTGCTCTGGGGACATGGGCTCAAATCTCACCACGGCAGAAGGTGGAATTTGAATTCAATTTAAAAATCTGGAATTAAAAGCTTGTCTAATGATGGCCAGGAAACCATTGTCGATTGTTGTAAAAATCCATCTGGTTCACTAATGTCCTTTAGGGAAGGAAATCTGCTGTCCTTACCTGGCCTGGCCTACATGTGACTCCAGACCCAGAGCAAAGTGGTTAACTCTTACATGCCCTCTGAAATGGCCTAGCAAGCCACTCAGTTGTGCCTAACTGCTACAAAGTCAATAAAAAAGAATGAAACCGGACAGACCACCCGACATCGACCCAGGCACTGGAAACGACAACGGCAAACCCAGCCCTGTTGACCCTGCAAAGTCCTCCTTACTAACGTCAGGGGGCTTGTGCCAAAGTTGAGAGCGCTGTCCCACAGACTAGTCAAGTAACAGCCTGACATAGTCATACTCACGGAATCATACCTTACAATGTCCCAGACTCTGCCATCACTATCCCCGGGTATGTCCTTTGCCACTAGCAGGACAGACCCAGCAGAGGTAGCTGCCCTGGGAGTCCTCAATATCGACTCCGGACCCATAAAGTCTCATGGCATCAGGTCAAACATGGGCAAGGAAACCTCCCGCTGATTACCACCTACCGCCCTCCCTCAGCTGATGAGTCAGTACTCCTCCATGTTGAACACCACTTGGAGGAAGCATTGAGGGTGGCAAGGGCACAGAATGTACTCTGGGTGGGGGACTTCAATGTCCATCATCAAGACTGGCTCGGTAGCACCATTACTGACCGAGCCCTAAAGGACATAGCTGCTAGCCCAGGTATGCGGCAGGTGGTGAGGGAATCAACAAGAGGGAAAAACATACTTGACCTCGTCCTCACCAATCTGCTTGCCGCAGATACATCTGTCCATGACAATATTGGTAGGAGTGACAACCGCACAGTCCTTGTGGAGACGAAGTCCCGCCTTCACATTGAGGATACCCTCCATCGTGTTGTGTGGCACTACCACCATGCTAAATGGGATACATTTCAAACAGATAAAGCAATGCAAAACTGGGCATCCATGAGGCGCTGTGGGCCATCAGCAGCACAGAACTGTAGTCAACCACAATCCGTAACCTCATGGCCTGGAATATCCCCCACTCTACCATTACCATCATGCTGACGGATGAACCCTGGTTCAATGAAGAGTGCAGGAGGGCATGCCAGGAGCAGCACCAGGCAAACCTCAAAATGAGGTGTCAACCTGGTGAAGCTACAACACAGGACTACTTGCATGCCAAACAGCATAAGCATTTTGCAATAGACAGAGCTAAGCGATCCCATAACCAACGGATCAGATCTAAGCTCTGCAGTCCTGCCACATCCAGCCGTGAATGGTGGTGGACAATTAAACAACTAACTGGAGCAGGTGGCTCCACAAATATCCCCACCCTCAATGATGGGGGAGCCCAGCACATCAGTGCGAAAGATAAGGCTGAAGCATTTGCAACAATCTTCAGCCAGAAATGCTGAGTTGATGATCCATCTTGGCCTCCTCCTGAAGTCCCAAGCATCACAGATGCCAGACTTCAAACAATTCGATTCACTCCACGTGATATCAAGAAACGACTGAAGGCACTGGATACGGCAAAGGATATGGGCCCTGACAATATTCCGGCAATAGTGCTCAAGACCTGTGCTCCAGAACTTGCTGCGCCACTAGCCACGTTGTTCCAGTACAGCTACAACACTGGCATCTATCTGGCAATGTGGGAAATTGCCCTGGTGTGCCCAGTACACAAATGGCAGGACAAGTCTAAGCCGGCCAATTACCACTCCATCAGTCGACTCTCAATCATCAGTAAAATGACGGAAGGTGTCATCAACAGTGCTATCAAGTGGCACTTGCTCAGCAATAACCTGCTCTGTGACACTCAGTTTGGGTTCCGCCAGGGCCACTCAGCTCCTGACCTCATTACAGCCTTGGTTCAAACATGGACAAAAGAGCTGAATTCAAGAGGTGAGGTGAAAGTGACTGCTGTTGACATCAAGGCAGCATTTGACCGATATGGCATCAAGGAGCCCTAGCAAAACTGAAGTCAATGGGAAACGGGGGAGTGCATTCACCAATGGTTGGAGTCATACCTAGTGCAAAGGAAGATGGTTGTGGTTGTTGGAGGTCAATCATCTCAGCTCCAGGACATCACTGCAGGAGTTCCTCAGTGTAGTGTCCTAGGACCGAACATCTTCAGCTGCTTCATCAATGACCTTTCTTCAATCATAAGGTCAGAAGTGGGGATGTTCGCTGATGATTGCACAATATTAAGCACCATTCGCGACTCCTCAGATACTGAAGCAGTCCATGTAGAAATGCACCAAGATCTGGACAATATCCAGGCTTGTGCTGATAAGTGGCAAGTTACATTCGCGTCACACAAGTGCCAGGCAATGACCAACTCCAACAAGAGAAAATCTAACCATCTCCCCTTGACATTCAATGGCATTACCATCGTTGAATGCCCCACTATCAACATCCTAGGGGCTACCATTGACCAAAAACTGAACTGGAGTAGCCATATAAATACCGTGGCTACAAGAGCAGGTCAGAGGCTAGGCATCCCGTGGCAAGTAACTCACCTCCTGACTCCCGAAAGCCTGCCCAAATCTGCACGGCACAAGTCAGGAGTGCAAGGAAATACTCTCCACTTGCCTGGATGGGTGCAGCTCCAACAACACTCAAGAAGCTCGACACCATCCAGGACAAAGCTGCCCGCTTGATTGGCACCCCATCCACAAACATTCACTTCCTCCACCACCGACGTGTAGTGGAAGCAGTGTGTACCAGTGACAAGATGCACTGCAGCAAGGCACCAAGGCTCCTTACACAGCACCTTCCAAACCTGTGACCTCTACCACCTATAAGGACAAGGACAGCAGATGCATGGGAACCTGCAAGTTCCCTTCCAAGCCACACACCATCCCGACTTGGAACTATATCACTGTTCCTTCACTGTCACTGGGTCAAAATCTTGGAACTCCCTTCCAAACAACACTGCGAGTGTACTTACCTCACATGGACTACAGCGATTCAAGGCAGCAGCTCACCACCACCTTCTCAAGTGCAATTAGGGATGGGCAATAAATGCTGGCCTGGCTAGTGACACCCACATCCCATGAATGAATTAAAAAAAAGCATGTGGGAGCTGGTGGACACCAGTATGATCCACATCTGCACTAAGTCTCTGCAGTTTGAGGAACTTTGGCTCTAGGTTGATGAGCTGGAGTCCTAGCTTCGGGCACTGCAATGCATCAGGGGAAAGCTACCTGGGCATTTTGTTCCAGGGAGGCAGTCACATCCCTTTGTAAGAAATGAGACCCTTTTAAGAAATAATACTTCTTAGAGTAACATAGAATTCTTATAGAAACAGTAGGCATAGTATGAAACAGACCCACACAAGAGCGGTTTTCCTTTCTCCCACAAAAGGGGCAGAGAAGCAGTTCCTAACAGCAGCGTCATCGCTTCCTAACAGCACTGTGGGTGCACCTGCACCCCAATGACTGCAGCAGTTCAAGAAGGCAGCTCACCACCTTCTCAAAGACAATTAGGGATGGGCAATAAAGGTTGGCCTAGCCAGCCATGCCCACATTCCATGAATGAATATATTAAAAAAATCACAGGTGTAAACAAGATAGGGGGAGAAGAGCATGACATTCCCAAGGGGGTCATATAGAAGCTAACAGACACCATAGATATTCCTAAGCTGATATGAGGAAGTCTTCTCGTGACTTGTGTACCCTCTTATCTGTACAAGTGTCTAATGAAAGCTTAACAATTGGCTTCCAGTACAAAGATGACCTTGAGCTGAAGTGATGGACAAGGGAGAGGTGACAACCCTGACACCTCGGATACCTGTCTTGTATTCATTGGTTAGAAAGGTTCGAACAAGTGACTGACATAGGGTGAACTACCAACCCCTAGAAATAAAGTATATAAACAGGTGCACAGGAGGAAAATAGTCTTCCTCGGACAGGAGAGCTTCCCGATGCTCAACTTCAGCCGAGTGTTAGGCTTCGACCTGACACTTTGGTTAGCTCAAAATGACTGAAGACCTTGAGGACCGAAGAAACCACCTACACCTTGCCTACGTCATCCGTTGGGGCTACAGCCAAAATCGTTCTGCCCCACTGTATGATCTGGGATCCGTTCAATCTGTTACGGGTCGTCTGCCTTCTCTGTCTATTTAGCTTATGCATCATCATATTTAAACTGCTATTCCTTAGTACACATTATACTTAAAACTGTTGCTTCTTAATAAACTATTTTAAAGTCACATTATGAGCACGACCCCCCTTTGGGTATCTGTGACTCCTGAGCCTAAATCTTACACCTTAGGCCAAGTACTTCAGACTTGGTCCGCTCACAGGGACAGGAGGATGTAACTACGAATGAGGCAGGTATGGGGATCCAGGAGGTAGTAATGGAAGAGCCTCAGCCCTTGCACTTGTCCAACAGGTTTAAGGTTCTTACAGCTTGTGTGGATGACAGCAGGGACCGCACGGAGGAAGAGCAAACTGACCACCGCACCTTGGTACAGGTTCAAATTGGGGGAGTAAAAAGGAATGCAGTAGCAGGTAGGGGACTGTATAGTTCACGTGACGGATGCTGTTCGCTGCAGCTGAGAGTGAATGTTGTCTGTCCGGTGCCAGGGTTAAGGACATTTCCTCAGGGCTGGAGTCGAACTTGGAGTGGGAGGTGAAGGATCCAGTTCTCGTGGTCCAGGTGGTACCAACGACATAGGTAGGGCTAAGAAAGAGGTTTTGCTGAGGGAATATGAGCAGCTAAGGGCTAAATTAAAAAGCAGAACCTCAAAGGGAATAATCTCTGGTTGACTGCTGAAAATAGAGACATGTCAAAGCTTTTTGTCTTGCACTCATCAGGACAATCTGCAAGAATACCAATGTAAGGGAAAACAACTTTATACTGTATGAGGAGAGAGTGCTGATTGGTTGGCATGTGAATCTACCAATTAGAGTTCACTTGTCAACCATTCAGCACTCTCTTATACAGTATGAAGTTGTTGTTTTCCCTTACACTGGCATTCTTTCAGATAGTCTTGACGAGTGCAAGACGAAAATCTTCGACAACATATCTCTATTTTCAGCAATACTCAAGTTCTGTACTACCAAACGACAATCTCTGGCTTATTACCTGGGCCACAAGAAAATTCGCAAAGGCTAAATAAGATCAGAGTTGAACGTGTGGCTCAAAGATTGGTGTGGCAGAAATGGGTTTTGGTTCATGGGGGACTGGCACCAGTACTGGGAAACAGGGAGCTGTACTGTTGGGATGGCATCACATGAACAGTGCTGGGACCAATGCCCTGGTAAATCATATAACTAGGGCTGTAGGGAGGACTTGAAACTAAATAGTGGGGGGCTGGTGGGGGGGGGAGGGATGGTGGAAAGGAGGGTTCAGGTGAGGGGAAATTTAGAAAGTCAATGAGAGAGAACAAGGAAATAGTGTCAGGCAGCGACATGGGTAATGATAACCCGAATATGACAGGAAAGTACAGAGCATTCAAACATAGGAACAGGAGTAGGCCATTCAGCCCATCGAGCCTGCACCGCCATTCAATACGATCATGGCTGATCATCCACTTCAACACCTTTTTCCCACACTTTCCTCATATCCCCTTATGTCATTTGTATTTAGAAATCTGTCAATCTCTGCTTTAAACATACTCAATGACTGAGCTTCCACAGCCCTCTGGGGTAGAGAATTCCAAAGATTCACAACCGTCTGAGTTAAAGAAATTTCTCCCCATCTCAGTCTTAAGTGGCTTCCCCCTTATTTGAAACTGTGTCCCCTGTTCTAGACTCCCCAATCAAGGAAACATCTTACCTGCATCTGCCCAGTCTATCCCTTTAAGTATTTTGTAGGTTACAATGAGATCACCTCTCATTCTTCGAAATTCTAGAGAATACAGGCCCAGTTTCCCCAATCTCTCTTCATAGGACAGTCCTGCCATCCTGGGAACAAGTCTGGTGAACCTCCGTTAGACTTCCTCTATGGCAATAATATCCTTCTAAGGCAAGGGGACCAAAACTGCACATAGTACTCCAGGTGCAGTCTAATCAAGGTTCTACACAATTGAAGCAGGACTTCACTACTCCTGTACTCAAATCCTCTTGCAATGAAGGCCAACATACCATTTGCCTTCTAATCGTTGCTGCACCTACATGTTAGCTTTCAGTGACTTATTGACAAGACCCAGGTCCCTTTGTACATCAACACTTTTAATCTCTTACCATTTAAGAAATACTCTGCACATCTGTTCCTCCTACAAAGTGGATAACCTCACATTTTTCCACATTATATTCCATCTGCCACGTTCTTGCCCATCACCAAGCCTGCCCAAATCCCCTTGAAGCTGCTTTGCATCTTCCTCACAACACACATTTCCACCTAGTTTTGCGTCATCCGCGAACTTGGAAATACAACATTTGGTCCCCACATCCAAATCCTTGATATATATTGTGAACAGCTGGGGCCCAAGCACTGATCCCTGCGGTACCCCACTAGTAACAGCCTGCCAACGCAAAAATGACCCGTTTATTCCTACTCTCTGCCTGTTAACCAATCCTTAATCCATGCCAGTATATTACCTTTTATCCACGTACTTTAATTTTGCTAACCAACTCT